>NC_050068.2:295888674-296186174 GCF_009764565.3 Dermochelys coriacea
CATCACCTTTTCATGGCTCATCTGGGGAATTAGCTCGCCACTGTCCATGCCCCATCTGGCAGTCGCTCAGCCTGTTAGCATTCACTTTGGCTATCCTGCCTAACTCTCCTACAGCTTCATAACTCATGGTTATTATTATTTATACAGAGCCTTAACTGTGCTGCGTGCTTTACAGACCAATTAAAAGACATGATCCCTGCCCCAAGGAGCCTATAATATAGGGGTCCAATGCTACGAAATACATACTGATATGAGTAGTCCCACTGGTTTCACCAGGGCCCACTTTTATAAATGCCTCAACGAGTGAGAGCTTATGCCAATAAAAATTTTATACCATATCACTCGATCATCTATTCTCTCTCTCTTCCTCTTCCTCCCTCATTTGTTCTATATATATACACATACTGTATATGTGTAAATGTATGCATATATGAGTATATACCATGTGTGTAAACAGTTTACATCCATATCTTTCTATCTCTATATATAGTGCATGTGTGTAGATGGATAGATATGGATTTAAACTATTAAGAGATTACACTGATACTTTAAAAAATATTATTCTGTTAATAAATGAAATTACAAATACCCTTTCTAGTTTGTGCCAAGTTAAATGTATAAAGTTACTGTAATAAATCAGGCATTTACCCAAAATATAGCCCATATTTGCAAAACTACTGTGACTAAACCAGCCTTCTATAAATTTTTGCAGATTCCCATAAAAAGGCACACAGGAAATGCCTTATAGTGCAGCTGGTTACACAAATTTGTGTGGGCAGATGGTTGGATTTTCTTCAATCACTTCTTGCTAGTTACAGCTTTTGAAGATAAAGTACTTTTTACAATAAAGCACAGTTCCATGTTCAGAACACACATTCATTGGTCTAAAATTATTTGCCTGAGACATTTTAACTATGTAGCTGAGAGCCCTTGTGCACTGAATCTAGAGCAAGAAAAGTTTAGACTATATGGACCAAAAGCTTTGCTATCACAACTCAATGGAGTTACTTCTATGAAGTTTTGCCAGCAGAGAATTTAGCACTGTGTTAGCTGAGCAATTGGATAATGGAATAGACTACTATAGGAAGAGGTCAAGACCCCATCACTGCAGTTATTAAACAATAAGTCAGGTAAGACATTAGCAAAATTGTGTAAGAACTATTCCCTACATTTGCAAATTGTCAGGTTACCTTGCTCAACTGGTTATATGCTTAATAGCAATGCATAATGTACAGACAATAAAAAAGTGACTGTTAACTGTACAAAAAATAGGCAGGAGGAGGTAAAGTATTTGAACACATTTACTACTATTACTAATATCTGGTAATCTTTCATATAAGATGACTCTTGCATAAATTGCATAAGTGGTTGCGGGTCTCTTTTTTGCTTGCTTCTCTCTGGACACCCTGTACTCCCGTATGCTTTAGTCAAAACTATTTATTCTGCTGAAAGTACCGCTGAAGGTCCCATGAAAGTAGTATACTTTTCAGTACAATGGAAACCTTCTATACATTATCCATGAAGAAAGTTATAAATTTAGGCACCAGTCATGCATGTCCTTAATCACACAGGTCCCAATCCTGACAACAAACACCCACAAGGAATCCCACTGACTTCAAAGTGATTCCACACAATCACAGGGCTTGTGCTAGCACACCTATTTTGTAGAAAAGGACCACAAGTAGAAAGTGAGATCAATCAGACTATTCAAATGAATAAACCTTTGAAGGATTAAGCCCATGTACTATATGGAAGCATGAAAACAGATCAGTTCATACTGTATGATATTTCATTTTATGGGACTTTGATAAATAGACATATCTTTCATAGTTCCTTTTAATTTATAGAAACATGTTTTTTGTTAGTTTTATACATTTTACACACAGTGTTAAAATTTAGGACCAGATGCTATATAATAAATGTACTGGCATGTTTTACTATCTGTAAACTGCTGTGAAGACTTACTGTTCTATAATATTTTTAGCTTCTGAATTTACACATGGAGGGAAAGAAGATCAGCTATATTTAAAATCCGGAAGGCTGTCACATAAATGTTAGGTTTACATGCTCACTTACAGATTAACTACAATTGTACATTCAAAAATATATCATCATAATCTAAAGCCTGGTCTACACTACAAGTTGAATCTCTCTAGTCCGGCACCCTCAGGACCTGACCGATGCCGAACCAGAGAATTTGCCAAACCACAGGAGGTCTATGCAGCGTGCCAGCGGGTCTCCATAGGCATGGGAAGTAGGGGTACAGGGAGTGCTGCAGTACCCCCTGGCTTTGCACCCAGCATGGCCCCCTGCCCAGGGGCCCCACTGCCACCCGGGGTCCCAGCTGCCGGCCCCTCACCCAAGATCCTAGCTCCTAGTCCCATGTCCTCCCCTTCCCTCCCGGAGCTTGAACACCACAAATCATTTATTTTTAACCCCAGAACAGTCCAGCTGGTTGCAGGACAGCATGGTGGCTGAGCATGATGCCAGGGAAGGCACCTCTGGTGAGTATGCAATTCCAATCAAACTGTAGGGCTACATGCTTTTATATTTTATGGTTAATATGAAGAAAAAGTGAGATTCGGTGGGTATCTGATTCCCAATGGCCGCTCCAGCTACACAGAGGTTACCCCTGGAAAAGACTGTTTATGTGCACAGGGATGGCCTGGGAATCCTCCATGGAGATCTCTAGGAAGCTTTCATAGAGGTATTCTGCAATCCATTGCAGAAGGTTTCTGGGGAGGGCTGCCTTATTTCTTCCACCTCGGTAGGACAATTTCCCACGCCACTCCAGTATTAACTCTACTGGCATCATTGTGGCATGCAGCATAGCAGCGGAAGGACCAGGTTTGTACCCAGACACTTGCAGCATCTGCTCCCTTGCCATGTCTGTTACCCTCAGGAGACTGATATCATCTAGGAGAGATGGCAGAACTTTTCATTACAAGTACTCATACCACAAACAATAGAACATGTGATTCCCCCACCCATGGTGATTTCCAGGTCCCTCAACCATGGTTTCCCTAACATGCCAATGGTTTGGTTGGCCGGGATCAGCATTGAACTCAGAATCTGCGAGTCCAGGGCAACAGCAGCATTAAGGAAAGGGGGTGAGTGGGCTTCCTGTGTTCTCTCATGGCTGCAAACCCTTCCCTCTCCCCAAAGCCACTTCGGACAAAGACCACAATTTGGGAGGCTTAACACTGGTTTCTAGTCTCAACGCACTGTCCATGTTGCTAAGGGGAGGGGGCATTGTCCACCGGCTCATACGTGCTCCCGACGTGAGTTTCCCACAAGTTGCAGCACAAGGCTCGTCGCCCCTTGCCCATACTCACCACCACTGGAACAGCAAACCAGGTTCATTGAATAGCTAGGAATTCTGATTAAGTTCTGGCTTGCATCTGAGTCTAATAAAAGGAGTGATTTTTAAATAGCAACCTTGTACTAGACCCAGGGTATGCACTGACAATGACTGCCTTGTGCTTTGCATGCCTTACAGTGGAAAGTTTGGCCTTCAGCACATCCTCTACACCAGTGGAGAAGCTTTCACAGATTAGAAGACAGCAAAGGAGAATGCATGATGACATATTCAAGGAGATAACAAACGCATCTGAGACAGCTAACACGTTGCTCAGAGTCTGGAGGATTTCATTGTCTGAGAAACTGGACACAGACATGGATAGCCGGACAGCATCACAGGTGCCTAAGTGTACCACACAGGATGAGATGCTGCGGATTCTGAAAGACCAATCAGACACGTTGAGGCATCTAGTTGAGCTTCAAGAAAAACAACCTGAGGCTAGATTCCCTCTGCAGTCCCTGCAGAATGGCCTGTAAAGATTGCCCTATTCCCAATTCCCCTCCCGCAAACATTCCAGGAGGTTGGGGGAGGGAGGTGCAATATCCCTTCCACTCAACACCAGGGAAGGGTACTAAGAACAAAAGGCGATGATTCGAAGACCTTTGATTTGCAAGACTTTGTGCTTACAAAGACAAGCTGACTTGGTTTCTCCCCTCCCAATTTTATCACGCTGTTTGCCCAAGGTTAAATTATGTTCCTGTTCTTTCCGTTTCTTTATGTTTGTGCAACACAAGTAAAGGTTTTGAGAATGAAATACTCTTTATTTATTCAAAACATATGGGCTTGGTAAAGGGAAGGAGAGATTCAGGGAAACTGATGCAATGGAGGGAATGGTATGAAAGAAACAATGCAGATAAGTGGCGCACATTACTGTGGCTCATTACTGAAATGGGTTTTCAAATCCTCCTGGAGTGCTCCTCGCCGGGCTCTTTTATTGCCCTGGTATCTGGCTGCTCAAAACTGGCTGCCAGGCTATCCACCACTATGCCCGACCCCTGCAGAAATTTCTCTCCCTTTGCCTCACAGATATTATGGAGTGCAGAGCAGGCAGTGATAACAATGGGGATATTGCTTTCACTGAGGTCTATCCTACTAAGCAAACTTTGCCAGCGACCCTTTAAACAGCCAAAGGAACATTCCACCACCATTATGCACTTGCTCAGCCCATCGTTGAACCGGTCCTTACTGTTGTGCAGGTGATCAGTGTACAGCATCAAAAGCCACGGGAGCAAAGGGTAGGCTGGGTTTCCCAGGATCACTATTGGCATTTCGACATCATCAGTGGTTATTTTGCAATCTGGAAAGAAAGTCCCTGATTGAAGCTTTCTGAACAGACCTGAGTTCCTAAAGATGCGCGCATCAGACACCTTTCCTGACCATCCCACATTGATGTCTGTGAAATGCCCTCTGTGATCCACCAGTGTTTGCACCACCATTGAAAAGTATCCCTTTCAGTTTATGTACTTTTTGGCAACCTGGTCTGGGGCCAGGTCATCTATTGCCCCACTGCAGTTAGGAACCCCATCCACTATGTCCTGCATGTTGTCCAGAGTCACGACCCTTCTGAGCAGAAGTCAATTAATGGCTCTGCACACTTGAATCACAACAACTCCCACAGTGGATTTACCAACTCCGAATTGGGTAGCATGGAGGGAGGCAGGGTACATGTGGCCCATCTATTTTCTATTTACAATGAAGCCAATTCCTGCAAATGTTTGAAAGGGAAGAAAGTTCTTTGAGCCCTTCTCCCCTTGTTAACTAACACCATATCCGCATGCCTTTGGCTCTGGCCACAATCTTGCCCTAAGAACTCAATCCTGCATGCCACTGACAACTGATGAAAGAAGCACAGAGAGGAAAATTATTAGCATACAGTACATATGTCTTAATAATCATTTAGCTCCTCTGCAGAGGAGTTTGTGAGTAGCACCTGATTCGCATCTGTGGCGAAGAAACACCCATAAAGAACAATTACCCAAGCCTGCTCTTGCTCTGCATCAGGCCAATCTCCCAGTGCCTGCTAACAATAACGCTGAAAGATTGTTAGAACAGCCTAGAATCACTGTGAGGTAGAGATGTGCACAAACATAGGGGATCCTTGAGTGGCACAGATCTATGGTGATAGTTGAGAGTAAGGTGTCTTAAAAATTGCTATGGTGGCTCTGTGGTACACAAGGATGCCTACATGAAGGTGATCCTTCTGTGGCTACCTAAAATGGCATTAGGGCTACTTTGCACCAGTGGAATGGTAATAAAGAAGCCTTAATGCAGAAGAGAATCTGGCACATTTTAGAGAGAAATGTTTATAGCACTCAGCAATGTGAGCAAATCTCTATACGCTCACTGGAAATTTTGAATGGGGGGACAGTGAACATGATGAAGTGTGGTGAGAAGGTTAGACCAAAGCATAAATTCTTAACTTACTGTTAAAATTCAGTAAATGCAAATGATTAACTGACCTCTGTTGACTCTCTCATCCCACACCCCCTTTTTTATCAGTTTTCTTGTTTCTCTGCCTTCATTCTCTTTTTTTTTTTAAGTAAGGTTCTAATATTGATGCAGTCCAACATCTGAAACCTGATTGAACACCACAGAAAAGTATTTATCTTTGTCATTAAAGTTTTATAAAGTGCCAGTCTGGTCTGCGGACTAAGGGTCACTGGCATCAGCCATAAAACAAGAAAGACAATGGGGAGCCAAGCAAAGATCTGATGGAACAGCAGAGAAGAGCAAAAATTGCCTTATCTCTGAACAATGTGGAGACTTGAAAGCTATGGTTGGAAGGGTGATATTGTTAGTGTTGTTTCGGTTTTGGTAGTACGCCACTTTAAAACTATTGGCATAGTTCATGTTAGTAATATGATAGTTGTACACTTAGTCCAAATTAGTAACTATTACGACTGTGTCAATTATCATCCATATCCTCCATGAGATTAAAAAAACATGTAATCCTGGACGTATTCTAAATTCATTCTGGATTTCAATACTAGCTAGGGACTCAACATTTCCTACACATAGTAGGCTATAACCCCAACAGAACTAAAACAAATAAATATCTTAAAAGCAAAGGAAAAAAACAGAGTGATACACAAATCTTATGCACTCACATTATTTTAAGTTGTTTTATTTAATTTCCTTTGTATTGTAGTATAATTTTCACTTTAATTATTTTACCATTTTAAATTCATCCTATAATAATCTTTGACATTTCTCCATTTGGGGCTTGTCTTAGAAAGACAAGTAGAAAAATAGGTCATATTAGAACATGACCTTGAGGAGTTCTGAAACTAACAAGATGTTAAACATAACTTTGCACTCAGAGTAGACAAGGACAAGTTACTTCTATGGTTCCAGTTAAACCATGTTTCTGAAGTTAAACATGTTGCCCCTGCGAACACAGACTGCTGAATTGTGTTTAACATTGTGTTAGTTAACACAACTCCTCAAGGTCATGTTAAAACATGACCTAATTTGCTGGTGAAGAAAAACCCATACCTTCCTAATCTGGAGGCCCATCTAATGCCCTAGTCTGCAGAAACTCAAAAAGTATGCATGTGAGGAGACCATTGAAGTTTATAGGACTATTCAGATGTGTAAAGTTAAACACATGAGTAAGTCTTCGTAAGACTGGGAACAAGGTGCTCCCCATGCCCATTTTGCTCCCCATGCTGACTAGGTAAAATGTGTGGGAATCAAAAGCCCTTAGAGCTCATAACATGATTATTATAAATCCAGACAAGGATCTCACAGGAATTGTGTACCAAACAGTCATTAACAACACAAATGGCCCAATCCTGTTCCCACTGAAGTCAATGACAAAACTTCCCACTGACTTCAATCGGAGCAAGATAAATACCAAATGAAAATATGCTTGTTCATCCTAATGAAGTTAGAGTAAAACCCTTAAGAGTTATAAGCTGGATATGATTCTCAGTGATAGGGTTACACACACCTACTGCATGAAGAAAGCCGACACCTAAACAAAGTGTAACATATTATACTTTTTACGAGTTTACAGTTCCATAATAAAATCTGTTACATTCTGTGAAAAAGACGGCAATGTTCAGAACATCTTGTAGCCTCATAAACTACTAAATATAGATTATAGATTGATATCATAAACTATAGCTCATATGGATCATATAGATGAGAGGTGGTCAAACTACGGCCCGTGGGCCACAACCAGCCTGCAGGACTGTCCTGCCCAGCCCTTGAGCTCCCAACCGGGGAGGCTAGCCCTCGGCCCCTCCCCCGCTGTCGCCCCTCCCACGCAGCCTCAGCTTGCCGCGCCGCCAGCGTTCTGGCCCGCCGCTCCTGCTGGGCAGTGGCGGCATGGCTGGCTCCGGCCAGGCAGCGGGGCTGCGAACTCCTGCTGATCTGAGCGGCATGGTAAGGGGGTGGGGAGCAGGAGGGTTGGATAAAGAGCAGGAAGTCCCAGGGGGAAGTCAGGGGACAGGGAGCAGTGGGGGGGTTGGATAGGCATGGGAGTCGTGGGGGGCCTGTCTGAGGATGGGGGTGTGGATAGGGGGTGGGGCAGTCAGGGGACAGGGAGCAGGGGGGAGTTGATAAGGGGTGGGGTCCTGGGGGCGGGGGGTCCTGAGAGGGGGTGGTCAGGGGACAAGGAGCTGGGGGGTTGGATGCGTTGGGAGTTCTGAGGGGGGCAGTCAGGAGGCGGAAGTGGCGAGGGGGCGGAACCCGGCTGTTTGGGGAGGCACAGCCTTCCTTACCTGCCCTCTATACGTTTCTGCCCTTGGATTGGCCCTTCGGGGCCAAAAAGTTTGCCCACCCCTGATATAGACTGAGATTTAAGCACTCTACTTGTGTGTGTATGTCCAACTCTGTTTAGAAACCATAGCTAAAGAAGAGTTACATGCAGTCTTCTGGGATCTAATATTCCATATATATTCAGCAAAACTCCCACTGAATAACTGTATGGTTAAACTGCTAATTCAGCACGACAGGAACATGATTATATTATGTTTATTTAAATATTGAACAACTGTTAACGCCAATTAATGTTCTACTGTAGATAGGACTGGGTTACTTTATATGCCCACACAAACACACTTCTGTTCTTCTATGTACATTACTTTTTCTAAACATATCTCGAACCACTGTGTCATGTACTGGTTGCCTGAATAAGGAGTGCAGATTGCCTTCCTAGTATGGACTAGAGGCAGTCAACCAATTCTGGGTCAGAATGTGGAATACTAGTTATGCAACCTATGCATGACACAGCATTTGCAGATAAATTCAGTAAAAGTATGAGACATAAAAAGAGAAGAACAGAAGGGGGTAGTTCAGGTAATCTGATCCTTGCTGGTCCTAGAGATTCCTGCAATATTTAAATAAATAGACCAAAGATCCTTCCCATTGTGCTGAGCAGTAATAGTGTGATAAAAATAAATTTGCTTGCATACTCTTGTCTAACTAAAACTATATTCTATATAGAAGGCAATATGAACCTGAACAGAACTATCCATCCCTAACTTCTGCCAGGAGTTTGCCCACAGAACTTGTTTGTAACTAAATGAAAAACTGTGTCCATTTTGCTCAGCTGAAGAATATGAAACCTCAATTGGTAGAAGGTATTTTCCACTACATACAAAGTGTTAAATGCATTTCCACATAATGTTTTAAACTAAAATTAGCATTTTCAAATTTAAATGTTCTAAACTAAAACGAAAATGTATAAGTGTTTTATCCACCAAAGAATTCTTACAATGCCCAGGTTTGGAGTCCACCAGTCCTTGCTCATGCAAAATCCCCAGTGTGTTGCCATAAATATTGCAGGGAAAATGTCTTCACTGAGAGGTAAAGTATGTTCATTTATACATAAGAATTAAGGGAGAAAATAACAAACAAACCAAATCATTCATTAAGGATGATAAGGTCTGTCTACTATCATTGTATATAAGACCTTAGCGTTGACCTCTATTCTTAAAAAAATAAAAAATAGACCTGATATTAAAATGGATCAACTATTGATGAAAATGAAGTTTTCATTCAGTAGTTGATTGGCTATAATACATATATGACCTGATACTACAAACTCTTAGGCATCTTAGTAACTTTTCCAGTTCTTTTACATAGAACTACTCACATGCATTAAGTTAACCACATGCCCAAATATTTTCAGAATTGGAACCTTTTTAAAATATTCATTCATGCCCTTTCTATTGTGAAACATTGTTGCAAAGAATACAAAATTTGGGACTGACTTTGCAACTCTTAACCATATAACTTGAATAGTCCTATTAATAGTCAAATACAAGTGGCAAAAACAGGCTTTTAAATATTGTATATACTAAAGGTTTTCCATCATAGTTTTAAAATTAATTATAGAAAGTTAAAGTTTTAGTTATAGTGATTTAAACACTTGAAGCGCCAATGTATGGAGAACATAGGGGAGTTCACAAAGAAATTCTCAAAGAAAAAGTTAAATTAATTATAGGAAAGAGTAAAATTAAAATTAAAAATCTAAGTGAGCCATCAAAAGCAGAAGAATTCTGTGTAAAAGAGATACTCTGAATATATTTAGGACCAAACTTTCATCTAACTCAACACTGTTATAGCCTGGTGAAAATGCATCCTAACTTAATTTCTTATAATTTCTTACAAAGTAAATGTGCTCAAGAAGATGCAGTTGTAAGAATAGAAGATACCTATTTAGCTTTAAGATACATGCCTCTATTTTTAACAAGTAACTGGACTGTGAGTTGTGGGTGAGCTAAGGAGGTGAAATTCTCATGCACATAGTCATACACCCTATGACTAGAGCAGGAATGCATTGCAGCCATATAGTCATTTTTCCAGTGTATGTGCTGCCTCTCTGACCCACCTGGAGTATCTCTGTGCTACAGACTTACATTAGTTGAACATATGTCAATTAATTTATCCTGATGCAAGCTAATAAAAGTGCATCTACACTTAACACATTCATTAACATGTAGTGAGGTTGCTGTCCCCGTCCCCCCCCCCCCACAAATCTACATTGTCACTGCCATCAAGTGTGTTGGACACAGTAACTTCTGGGCATGCATCCCATGGTTCCCAGCACTGCTGCAAACTGCTCATTGCATTGGACATTTTCGAAGAACCTGTCTGCCCCTCTTCCATTAGAAATTATGGAAGGAAAGATCCAAACCTCAGACTTCCACAATTCACCTCCCAACAGAGCTGTGATGTGATGATGATCTGAAGCACACCAGCTTCAGACAGAGCTTCCGGAGAGGCCTTTCTATTTTTAGTAGAGCTAGTGGATGACATCTCTCATGATGCATGAAGAGCACCCTTTTTAGTGGCAGATCTAGACCCAGCCCCTAAAGGCAGAGTGGTATGGAGACATGGAATGGACAGCAATGGACCAAGAACTTCAGGATGAGGAAGGCTACATTTCTGGAACTGTGTGAGGATCTCATACTAGCTCTGGAGTATCATAACACAATAATTAGAAAGGCAATACCACTCCAGAAGTATATGCCCATTGTCCTCTGAAAACTGGCCCTACCTGAAAGTTAAAGGTCTTTTGGGAGCCAGATTACAGTTGGCGGGTCCACCATAGGCACTCTAGTAATAGTTGTTTGTAAGCCAATAACTGCTGTGCTGCCTGCATATGTGTTAAAGGTGGCTAATATCCTTGAGTTAACTGCAGGTTCTGAACAGCTGAGGTTTCCCAAATTGTGCCAGAGCCATAGATAACTCTTATGTGCCCATATCTCCATCCCTACCACTCACCAAGGAGCAAATGCTTATATCAACAGAAAGAGCTGTTGGCCCAGGTCCTCAAAGGTATTTAGATGCCTAACTCTGACTAATTTCAATGGAAATTAGGTACCTAAATACATCTGAGGATCTGGCCCATTGCTCCTTCATGATGCAGACCGTGGTAGGCCATTGGGAGAAATTCAAAGATACATACGTTAGACATACCTGTAAAGTAATTCAGGATTGTTCAAGAGTGGTCAGGCAGGTAAGTTGTTCTAACCAAATAATATGAACATGAATGGAGTCTTTGTTTCCACATGATTCTGGATTACCCTGTCTACCCTCTACTGACAAAAGTTATGAAGGCTTTGCCTGATGTGCAGTATCCTGGCCAAAGATGCCATGGTGCATTCAGGCCATTGGATTAATGTAAATACACATCCCATGGCTCCTCCTCTGTCCCCATCATTGTTCTTCACACTGACCCCTGGGACTAATATGGAGGCATTTGCTAATTGCTACAGTTTCTCTCCCTTGTGAATATAACACCATTGTGTGGCCTAGTACTAGCCCTCTGAGCCACTCTTCCATTTATGCTATTTTTGTGGGGCCCACAAAAATGTAAGTGACCTTTTCCAGATCTGAAGTGGACTGAGGGCTTTGTTGACATCATAAATTATGTTTATACACAAACAATGAAGTAACTGTGTGACAAACATCTTTGAGATTCTAAATATCTATTTTAAAATTGATTTTCCATCACCAGCAAAATTTACAAGAACAAAAATTATAGCTCTGATCCCTGAAGGAGCTAGACAATAAAAATCAGAGGGGAGGGAAGGGGGAGAGGATTGTGACAGTGGAGGGAGCTTGAGCTAACAAATACTATTCCCCAAATTGTACTACATTATCACAGAGCAAAAAGATAAACAAAAAACTGATGTTAATTTCACACAACACAGAGGGAAAATCAATGTTTGCTGAGTGGAAAAGGTCAAGATTAATGGAGAGAAATACTATTTTTAAACCTCTTAAGAGAATGTTATAGAGTGAAACACGTAAAGTGAAAATCTTTTTCATGGCATTTGGCAGTGCCCTTTAAGGCTGACTCATTTTGTGGGTGGGTATTGTTGTATATATTAAATGCAGAATCCACTGTTCTGAGTGAACTCAAATACAATGGCACAACTGTATGGCTTAAAAAGGGTCAGGATTCCTACCTCCTTTTGGTATAAGTCTAAATTTTAATATAGTAAATATAATTTTGTTTAAAAAGTTGTTGTTTTTAACATAATGATTTTGTGGTGATAATACTGGAAAGCTAAAACTAGGATAGGATAAACCCAGGAATATATATTTGAGGATTAACAAGATTTGAATGATACTTTTAATATGTGCACTCACAATTCCTGTTGGTTTCAGTGGGAGTTGTACCTGAGAAAGGAGTACAGGATAAGATCCCATAATAGCCTGCCACAGTCTGTCTGTGTGAGGTAAGAATAACGCATGAAACTTCAGCAAAGAAAGTATGGAAACCTCAGCTGTAAATACATCTTTGTGGACCAATAAGTCTACATAGTTTGCAGACCCATAAACCCAGATGCTTTGTTCACCCCCACACATCTCATCCTTCTTTTGTGATACAATGGACTGGAGCCTGGACAACTATGTAGCTTGGCTCCATTAGATGCAAGGCATTACAGAGTTTTCCTGCATGACTTCTTTGCCTCCCAGCCCACTGCTGTTACTCTGCATAGGCTGGAATTCTCAAGGTCCTTTCAGGGCTGACATTTCTATGATTCTATTCTATAGCCTTCCACAGCTCCTCAGCAGCATGTAGGATTTCACCTGATCTGCATTATGTGTTTAAAGGATTTTCATATTACTCTTACTATGCATTGATACAGTTAATATATGGAGCTGCTTATACAGCTTTGACACAATGTATTTCATTTATAGGCCCTTTGGGAAATGTATGATGTTACATTTTAAAACCAAGTGGATTGAGGTAACTTTTACAATGTTACTATGCATATAACTTACAATGTTTAGTTACAAAGCTATAAAATAAGTCATTGTGCTGAATATGTGCAATAGACAATTGTATTAAAAATGTTTTGTTTTTTAAATATATCAAGAAGAATCAGTATGAATCAAGACCCTTCTAAATTATATATATTTTTAAAACAAGGGTTTTTTTCTAGTACATTACAGGAAGGGCTCTGCACTTGCCAAATACTTCTCCTACCTAACACAAAAACAGCCAATTCAATTTAAAAAGAATTTTTTCCCAGGCTGAGAACTTGCAGGCCAAGTTATAGCAGAGGGTTATTTTTTACAGCCAAGAAATAAAACTAAAAACAGAAATTTAGAAGTATAAAGTTGAATGACCCTAAACTATAGTAGTCTTGTTAGGTACCACTGTGTTAATATGAAATATATTTACAGAGTTCATTCGAGACTGCAATCTCACCATTGACATCTGAGGCTTCTGTTGTGGCCTACTTTAAAGAAACACAATCAACTTGAATTTTTTTTAAATTGACTAATTTTTTTAAACTAATTTCTCACAGAGCAACCTTTAAATATGTTCTGTGGATTTTTTTTTTTAATTTATAAGGGTTTATTCTATTGATGTTTATCGGATCTTTTCAGCAAAGCAAAATGACTCTACTGGCAATAGTGAAACTGTACACAAAGCTGTCAATACACACAAAAAATATAGAAAAGTATTTTTCCCTAACTTCTTTCATTTTTAGCAGTCTTATGTATTACATGGATAACTATAGTACATACACAAACTTCATACAGAAAATTCTGTTCCCTTTTAACTATCCACAAAGCACTAAGTATTATAAGGAGGCCAGAAGTGGTTGAAGACCACCTACAAGGAACAAAGGGGAAGGGAGAGGAGGAAGGACAAGAACATTTTAAGTATAGAGATGAAGGAGGTATGGGCCTAAGGATGAGGAGAAAAGTCTGAAGAAAAAGGAAGAAGAAGGGATATAAAAAGGCTGAAGAGAAAAGGGAAGGAAACAAGCAAAAACAAGAAAGGAGCAAGGATGAATAAAAAGAAAAGGAATAAAAGGAAGAATATGTGGTAAAGTGGCAGTGGAAAGAAATGATGATTATGCTTATTGTTATTCTGCCTCCAAAATATATGGAAGAGACATAAAGCTATTTAAATAATTTTTCAATTGCAAAACAAATTAAATCAAGAAATTCAGAATTAAAATAGCCAGGAACTGTTTAAATTGGTACTGGTCCTTGGGGAAAAATGGACAAGATAAAAAATGTAATAGATTTTACAGAATCAACTATAGGTTCTATTATAGATGAAGGAGTTCAGAGATTGTAAATTCTTCAGGGCAGTGACTGTCCGTTTGCTACATGTTTGTACAGTGCCTATCACAATGGGGGACCTCTGGGTCCTAGACACTACCATAATACAAATAATATCAATAATATTTTCTATGTTATTTATATTTTTAACTATCTTCTCATTCATAACAGCACCACTCCTTTCCAAACAAGCTGTCCCTTGATAAATTATTCATTTATTAACTCAACCCTCTAACAAGTCTTTATGTCTCATCCTTTAACCAATAGCAGTGAAAAATCTCCAGGTGCCAATCCAGCAAAGCACTTCACAGAGGCCTAACTTTAAACATGAGTAATGTCATTGATTTAGATGGGACTGCTCACCTGCTTAATATTATGCACATACTTAAGTGTTTGCTGGATCATAGCCCAACAAAGTAGCAGCTACAAAATCTTTCATACTCTCCAAGACAAGGTTGTTTTTCAAATTCTCTTTTTATGTTATGGTTTGTTGATACTTCTTTTCTCTTCTACAAGAAGTGTAATGTTCATGGCAATTGTGCATAAATGGCTTTTACATTTATCAGATGTTTTAGCTTCACTTTGGCATTTAATCACTCACCAAACGCAGGTGATTGTCTTGAATAGGGTGCTGCCACAGACACTATCCCATAAAAGAAAAGTTTATGGTCCAAAAAAAAAATCCTTCAGGGGATTGACAGTGCCTACAAAAAGCATAGTTTGCACTGCAACATTCTTTACTTGTTTGGTATTATATTAATGCAAATCACAATAAATAGGTCTACCTGACCTATCTTATGTAAAATATAGTTATTTGTGAAAGTGCCAGTCCCTGAAGGGATGATTTTGGCAGTATTACAATGCATTTATTGATCCAATTTAAAAGGTATATTTTTCTCTCCAAAATTAAAGTGGACACACATTGTTTACCTCTATTATTGTGCTTTTTAGGTTTCCCAGTAAAGTGAGCTATGGAGCATGGATTTGCTTTGGTTTGATTCTTCAGGTGGTTGCTGATTTTGCAAAGTAGCTTTTATGATGTTATGACGTTGCACCCCATAATGCTTTATGGAAATATGCATATGAAAGTAAATATGACATAACTGGAATATGTTTTATGCTACATAGGCCATGTAACATATCTCTGCAAAAGTTATGATCTACTGAATATAGTCATCCTATTCATATGCATGCATCATTTTTGTACTTGAAGTTATGAATATTGGCTGTGTACTTGTTTGAATGTAAGTAGCCTTAGTAAGGCATTTGGCCAGCTTCTTTAAAAAAGGAATTTGCAAGTTAAGTGCCCAATCAAGAAACACTTAACAGACAATTTGAATAGAGACTGGGAATGGATGAGTCATTACACAAAGTAAAACTATTTCCCCATGTTTCAGAGTAGCAGCCGTGTTAGTCTGTATTTGCAAAAAGAAAAGGAGTACTTGTGGCACCTTAGAGACTAACAAATTTATTAGAGCATAAGCTTTCGTGAGCTACAGCTCACTTCATCGGATGCATTCTCCCCCCCACCCCACCCCCCACTGTTCCTCTGATATTCTTGTTAACTGCTGGAATTAGCCTACCTTGCTTGTCACCATGAAAGGTTTTCCTCCTTTCCCCCCCCTGCTGCTGGTGATGGCTTATTTTAAGTGATCACTCTCCTTACAGTGTGTATGATAAACCCATTGTTTCATGTTCTCTGTGTGTGTGTATATAAATCTCTCCTCTGTTTTTTCCACCAAATGCATCCAATGAAGTGAGCTGTAGCTCACGAAAGCTTATGCTCTAATAAATTTGTTAGTCTCTAAGGTGCCACAAGTACTCCTTTTCTTTTAACAGACAATAGATCTTGGAAAACTCCAATCCACATAAAGAAGTCTACCTGAGGATGTTCAAGGTAGCATGTGAACAATGGCTGCTACCTGTAAGTTCTGAGTCATGCATGGACATGTGATTTACCCATATGGCTCCAAAACTCCATTTTGTAGCTGGATTCTACACAGGGGGAGGGAGGGGTGTCCACCCACAAGAGAAAGTCTTGTTAAACCCCTGGGAGACCCCTCCATTTTGTCTTCAGCTGGCTCAAGAGATAGCCTCTCCACCCCCAAAGGATACCTGAAAGAAACTGGAACAAAGGACAGTAACCACAGGGGTGTGAGTGATTGCTGGACCCAGACTAGGATACTAGTCTGTAAAAGAAGCTTACTAGAACATCTCTGAGGGTGAGATTTCATCTGTAATCACTTTCTAACTGTATTAGGTTTAGACTTGCATGTTTTATTTTGTTTGGTAATTTACTTTGTTCTGTCTGTTATTACTTGGAACCACTTAAATCCTACTTTTTGTATTTAATAAAATCACTTTTTACTTTTTAATTAACCTAGAGTATGTATTAATGCTTGGGGGTGGTGGGGGGCAGGAGGGACAAACAGCTGTGCATATCTATCAGTGTTATAGAGGGCGAACAATTTATGAATTTACCCTGTATAAGCTTTAATACAGGGTAAAAAGATTTGGGGTTTGAACCCCATTGGGAGCTGGGCATCTGAGTGTTAGAAACAGGAACATTTCTTAAGCTGTTTTCAGTTTAAAAAACGTGGTTCAGACCTGGGTCTGGGTTTGTAACAGGCTAGGGTGTCTGACTCAAACTGGCAAGGTTCTGGAGTCCCAAGCTGGCAGGGAAAACAGGTTAGAAGTAGTCTCAGCACAACAGCTGGCAGTTCCCCCCCCATCACAGACATATTTATTTATCAGGATTTATGCAAGCATTAAGGGTGCTTACTCACATGCTATAAGCACCCTTCACATAACTTTAACATACATCAAATCACAGGTTTTATTTTACATTGAAAACCTAAAGAACAAATCCCACTTTCGGATGCAGACAGGTAACCCATGTGAACACCTGTGGGTAGGCAGGCCATTCAGCTGGACAGTGCTGTTTTTCTATGGTTTGTCCTCTGTCCAGTACGGAGACTAAACGGGGCATGGTTTTGACTGGTATCATGCACAGTAGACAGCATTTTGAAGAGCACATCGCTCCACCCCTCACCAGCGTGACTTCCCATGTGCCATCATGCTGGCAGAGGCAGGGGTCACACCAGCAGGGGTCAGATCATGCCAGCAGTAGCACAGTTACATCACGAGTGGCAGAGTCATGCTGAGGGGAAAAGTCACAGGTGCAAGGACACACCGGCAGGGTCAGGATCAGATCATTTCTGGAAGTCCTGGAATGTCCAGGTCCTGTATTCCGGAGACTTGTTAGTGGCCACCCTGCCCGTGGCACATTTGCCTTGATCAGCCCTTTCCTGGGCACTGAGCATCTCTTGCCCAAGGCGCCAAACTTCCCAGCCTCATTTGCCCGTGGGCCACATTTGACAACCCAACTCACATGTAGTTTTAAAGGGCTGTGATGGCCGAGCTGGGCCACTGCTAACAGCTAGCACCAAACCCTGCAATAAGAGTGTGAGCAGATTGCCCCCTGGCCTCCCCTCAGCCACCATTCGGTGCCTTCCTTCCGTTCCTTGCAACATGCAAACAGGCCTGCTCCGTGAGGCTGCTGGCAACCTGCTGCGCACCCCTGGCCCCAGCACTGGGTCACCAGGCTATCCCCCAGCCAACAGCACCCTGTGCGGGTCTGTGCGCGCAGCCCTGTGCACCCCTGGCCCGGCTTCAGGCCCCGAACAGAGGGAAAGGACAAGAGAACACGGGCGGGGCCGCCGTGGCCGCGCGGGCACGTGAACAGCGCGTGAGCGGCCGCTGGGGATGGCAGCTCGCGCAGGCAGCGGCCTGCCGGGCCTGGGCGCTGATTGGCGGCTCCCCCCGTGGCGGGGGAAAGGAACTGACGAACGCGTCACACCGCCGGGGGAGGCGGAGCCAGCGAATGTCTCTTATCTCGGTTAGTGCAGTTATGGAAAAATTTTAGAACCTTTGCCCCGCGCTCTGACAGAAAGGCCCCGCCCTCGTGCTCCTCTTCAACTCCCCCCCACCCCACCCCACCCCACCCCTGCCTGCTCTAGAACTTTCGGCGCCTCTACCCGGGCAGGTTGGAACCTAGTCGCCGGCTCGCGCCGCCGGGCTGAGGCCCCGAGCCTGGCGCCGGGTCTCGAGGCGCCGACTGCCCGAGCTGCTCGCGCCGTCCTGCCGGGGAGAGCCCCTCCGCCACGGTGGGGCGCGGGCGGCCACGAAAGAGCAGCGCCCCTGAATTTAGCGGCTGCGCCTTAAATCCGTGCGCCCCGTGGCCCCCTCTCCCTCAATCCCGGCGTGGCGCCCCCAGGGGGAAGTCCCCATTGCAACCGCGCCAAGGGGAGCCGGAGGGGGGGCGAACACAGCCCGGGCAGTGGCCGCGCAGGTCGGACGCACGAAGCGAGCCCAGCCGGCCCATTACACACACGCACCCCCCCCCCACCGCGGCTCTCCACCCCACCGCCCCTCCCCAGAGAGCCCACAGCAGGGGGCTCCGTCAGGCTGCACGGGAACACCGCACCCTTCCGGGCCCGCCGCGCCGCAACATGCGCGCACCCATCCCCCTCCAGCTGCGGCCTACGCGCACAGCCGCCGGCAGGGAGGAATTAAAGGGCTCCGGGGCGGGCAGCGGGCTGCTGCTGGGGCAGTGCGAGGGAGGGACCCCTCCCGGGGGGAGCGCACGTTTCACTAACAACAGGATGCTCCCCCCTTTCCAAAGGCACCAACCTCGCAACTCCCGGGGACGGGAGGGGGACCCCCGCAAATCTCCCGCCCCCTCCCTTCCAAGGCCCCTCGGTAAAGGCGGGGAGCGTGTGAAATACCGTGGAACATTTGCCTACATCCCTGCAGGGGGGAAAGGTAGCGAAATCCCCCCACCCAACTGCCTAGAGGTGGGACACGAGCCATAGGGTAAAATGCATGCCCCCCCCAGCCCTCCCTGGAGAGGCGGTAATGCTTAGTACTGACCGTCACCCCTCCTATATCGTAGAGAGAGCAAAATCCTCCAACTATCGCTGGGGGGAAATAGTAGGACGTTGGCTGAGGATAAGGGAGTTGTGTCCCCTTCCTGCCCCCCCCCCTTTAAAAAGTGTGAGACTCCAGGCGAAGAAGGGCTGAGAAAATACTCCAATGACGCAGGCCTAAGGGTGCCTTTTCCACTGAATGCATCTGATGAAGTGAGCTGTAGCTCAGGAAAGCTTATGCTGAAATAAATGTGTTAGTCTCTAAGGTGCCACAAGTCCTCCTTTTCTTTTTGTGAATACAGACTAACACGGCTGCTACTCTGAAACTTTTCCACTCCCTCTACCATCTGGACTTACATGTGCGATTGTGTGTGCACCACATCATACATTACAAATAATAAATGACAGCAGTAGGTCCATGGGACTGATCAGCTTTCACCTCTGTAACCTTTGCATCATTGTAACGTGATACAAACACTAAAGAAGGGATGCCTGGAAACAGTGAGAGTCTGGGGATCTCTCACAATGATGGATGGGGGAGTCTCAGCTACCCCCATTTACCTGGTACTGAAATCAAATATTTGGTAAACTGCAATTGGCAAGTGAGAATTTCTTTACACCAAGGAGTTCTTTGACAAACAGCCTCACCCCATCCCTGTGAAGTAGGATTTTGAAGATGGAGAAGTTGAAGCCGCAGATGCTTTAGTAATGAATGAAAGTTTATGATGGCCTTGAAACAACTGTGGTCATTGCATGCATTCACTGAACCTCTCTGTACCTCTGTCTCCTTCTTGCTAAAAGGGGGCATACCTCACTCCAGTTTTGTGAGGTTTCATAAACTGATGTCAGGCCCTTTGAGATCCTGTGAAATAGGTTTCAGAGTAGCAGCCGGATTAGTCTGTATTCGCAAAAAGAAAAGGAGTACTTGTGGCACCTTAGAGACTAACAAATTTATTAGAGCATAAGCTTTCGTGAACTACAGCTCACTTCATCGGATGCATTTGGTGGAAAAAACAGAGGGGAGATTTATATACACACACAGAGAACATGAAACAATGGATTTATCATACACACTGTAAGGAGACTGATCACTTAAGATAAGCCATCACCAGCGCGGGGGGGAAGGAGGAAAACCTTTCATGGTGACAAGGTAGGCTAATTCCAGCAGTTAAGAAGAATATCTGAAAAAAGAAGAGTACTTGTGGCACCTTAGAGACTAACAAATTTATTAGAGCATAAGCTTTCGTGAGCTACAGCTCACTTCATCGGATGCTGTAGCTCACGAAAGCTTATGCACTAATAAATTTGTTAGTCTCTAAGGTGCCACAAGTCCTCCTTTTCTTTCTGAAATAGATGAACACACAGTAGTGGTATTATCTCGTTTGGTGATGGGGGGGGGGGGGGCTTAGTTAAGTACAGTATTGTCTCCAGTGTTACATCAGTGCAAAATAATGCTCTCGTGGTATTTCCCGGCGATGCAGGAGGGAGCTTAGGGGAGTAACAGCCTCTGAGTGGCATCCTAAACTGAGCTGAAAAAGGCGAGAAAGGAAATGAGCCGGGGCGTGGCTAGGCCGAGCCGGGGCTGGTGTTGGTATACAAAGGAGAGGCGGCACATTGCTGTGTATGTAGCTGCCTCGCCCTTTCCGCCCGCCGCATTCCACTCTCAAAAGCAGAGGCAGCAGAGACATTTTTCAGACCTGCACCAACACCGTAAGGGAGCAATATCCGGCTGCGATCACAACACTGCTCCACGCTTCCCCTCGCTCAGATTTAAGTAGAAGGGGAGCTTTACTTCCCCCCCCCCCGTGTGTCGGTGGCTTTTAAACGACATTTTGGTACTTTTATTTATATTTTTGTCTGCGTTAAGGATTGTGTTTTTCCCTTTCAAGAACATTTAAAACTCTCAGTTTAGAAAACGATCTCGTTGGTACTGTGAAGATACCAGAGGGGGAAATCCCCGGTTTTCAGCTTCGCCGAGGTAACGTACTGTGCTTATTGCTGGGGGGAGGGGGCTGGGCTCTAAAAACGCCGAGTGGCTTATTGGTGCCTTTAGTTAATATTTTGTTTCCGAAACGATATTCAAGCCCCCTACGCGGGCTTTTCTGTGTGGGTCAGACTCACGTAAAATCCCGCCACAGATGCTGCTTCCTTCCAAGGTAAAAACAAACAAACAAACAAAAAAACCACCAAACCACGCCGCTGGTGCAATCTTGTGACTGATTTGCATTTTCCCCCCATTTAAACTGCAGGGATCCCATGCCCCTGGGGGTGGGTGGGAGTAGAAAGCAGGGAGCGGTATGGTAATGTTTGAGAGGAAGGTTAATCACAAGTGAATGTGACAATCGCACATGGATGTTGCATCAGTTTTCTTTTCTGGCAGAGGAGGGGTGGACTGGAGGTATTTCTCTTTCAGATATATAGTACACGTGTGTGTGATCAAATATATTTATGTGTGGGGATATTTTGTTGTTACTATAACAAATATTTGTTCATTATAGTATACTATGTGGGTACTTCTCTGTTATAAATCTTAATGTGGATATTATAGCTTTTACATTGCAGTATGATTGGTCTCCATGTAAGTTATGTAAATTGGGTGGATTTGATCTTTAGATATAAATGTCTTCCTAGCAGCTGGAGAGTGTGATTTTTTTTTTTATTTAATTCTTTTGCTTTTGTGTGTGCATGAAAGAGCATGTCTCAGAAAGTCCAACATACATACATACACGCTGGCAGACCCTTTCCTATGCTGATCACATCTCCAGGCGTGTGCTTGGGTGTTGTACTTGAAGATTTATCTTTGTTCTCCGTAGTCAGTATCTTGTACTTTTCCTCTCCGCCCCTCCTTGGCTAGTACTTTTCCACTCGCCTGGCTGACGATGAATCAGCCCCAGAGCAGCAGCAGCAGCAGCAAGCAGCAGCTCGTCACGTGACCCGCTAGATAGACCACTGCAGTATTGACGTTTCCTTTTTACCTTCACAGGCAAGGCAAGTCCTGCATCCAAGGACAAAAGAGCGAGCTCGGTGAAGACTGCCACCGAGGGGCGGTCATCAGGCCAAATACTCCGTACTTCATCTAATACTGGGAAAAGCTAATTGAATTCCCATCATGAGCAGAGCAGAAATGAGCAAGTTTAACATTTCTCCAGATGAAGACAGCAGTAGCTATAGTTCCAACAGCAATGACTTCAATTATCCATATCCAACCAAAGCACCTGCGAGGTCAGAGGGCTTTTTGCATTGCTCTTAGTTTTGTTTCCGTTTGCTAATATTTGTACAGTACCTTATTACACATAATGTACTTCATGCCTTTAAAATACTTTTTTAAAATGCCTTGCTAGACCTTAATGTTTTAATGTTTATATTTATTACAAATGTATACAAAGTTGAATATTCAAAATTTTATATTTATTTTGCAGATGACAGATTGTGTAGTTAGTTTTGTTGGATGATTTGCTGTTTTCTGATTCCCTTTGAAACAGAATAAAAAGCAGGAACAACTGACTTCCTAAAGGCCATTAATGTAAAACTTGTTCGTTATAACAATTAAATGTGGATTATTATTTTTTTCTTTCTTACAGATCTTGTGTAGACAGGGATCCAGAAAATCAAAATTTCCTGCTTGAATCCAATCTTGGAAAGAAGAAGTATGACATTGAATATGTAAGTATGCACTAATGATGTTTTAAAATTAGCATGCTAAACAGTTGCTTTACTTTCAAATATTTAACCTTGAAAAGTGGAAAATGTTCATTTTAAATTCAAAACTAAATCATGAATTAATTACTGGTTCTCTATTAATTATTAGCTTTTCCTTCCCTAACGCAGCATCCAGGTACTACTTCCTTTGGAATGTCAGCGTTTAATCTGAGCAATGTTATTATGGGTAGTGGCATCCTTGGACTTTCTTATGCCATGGCAAACACTGGAATTATTCTTTTTGTGTAAGTATGTTTTGGTTAATTTAAAAAAGGTTCTTCTGCCATGTATCTGTTAATAGACAATATTAGGGGTATCCAGTGTAGTTGTAGCTGTGTTGGTCCCAGGATATTGGAGAGACAAGATAGGTGAGGTAATATCTTTTATTGGACAACATTTCTATTTGGTGAGAGAGACAAGCTTTTGAGCCACACAGAGCTCTTCTTGAGATCTTTCTTTGAAACAGTTACAAGCCTTGTGGATAGGCAAAAGTAGTAAATGTGATGTAGCTCAACTTTTAACTAGGCTTTCATATGATCTCACATGACCTTCTCAGGTGCAAACTAGAGAATTATAGCCTAGGGGGCATGGAATGTATGGGGAGCAGGGAGAAGCTTTAGAAGAGTGGCAGCTGCTGGCTGAGTGTGCCTTACCTTACTGATGGCTGCGCTGCCTTCAGAGCTGGGCACCCAGCCAGCAGCCGTCACTCCCCACTCTGCCTTCCAAGCTGGGCAGCTTGAGAGCGGTGGCTACTGGCCAAGCGCCCAACTCTCAAAGCAGTGCCACTGCCAGCAGCAATGGAAAAGTAAGAGTGGCGGTGTCATATCATGCCACCTAACTTCTGCATTGCTGCTGGTGGCAGCATTGCCTTCAGAGCTGGGTTCTTGGCCAGCAGCTGCCACTTTCCACTCTGCTTTCAGAACTGAGTGGTGCTATATGTACTTGTGGGTGTGCAAATGACTACAGACACAAGCAGGGGTGGGGTGGGGAATCAATAAGTTTGAGAACTACTGGGCTAGAGGAACCTATTGCAAGGTAGGTGCACAACTGGTTTAAAAATGTTATTCAGGGAGTTATCAGTGGTTCACAGTCAGGCTGGAAGGGCATGTAGAGTGGAGTCTCACATGGATCTGTCCTGAGTCCAGTTCTATTCAGTATCTTCATGGATAATTTGGATAAATGAAATGGAGAGTACACTTATAAATTCTGTGGATGATACCAAGCTGAAGGGTTTACAAGTGCTTTGGAGGATAGGCTTAGAAGTCAAAATGATCTTGACAAACTAGAGAAATGATCTGAAATAGGGTGAAATTCAACAAGGACAAATAGTTCCTTCCTAAGTGGAATATTTTCAATCAGTTGTACACATACAAAATGGGAAATGACTGCCTAGGAAGGAGTAATGCAGAAAGGGATTTGGGGGTCATAGTGGATTACGAGCTAAACATGAGTGAACGGTATAACACTGTTCCAAAAAAAGCAAACATCATTCTGGAATGTATTAGCGGAAGTGTTGTAACAAGACATGAGAATTAATTCTTCTGCACTACTCCATACTGATTAGGCCTCAGTGGAAGTATTTTGTCCAGTTCTGAGCATCACATTTTAGGAAAGATGTGGACATTGTTAAAGGTCTAGAAAATATGACCTACAAGGGAAAGACTGAAAAAATTGTGTTTGTTTAGCCTGGAGAAGAAAAGGTTGAAGGAGAACATAAGTTTTTCCAAGTACATAGGAGATTGATAAATTGTTCTCCTTATCCACTGAGGACAGGACAAGAAGTAATGGGCTTAAATTGCAACAAGGGAGATTTAGGTTAGACATTAGGAAAAGCTTCCTAATTGTCAGATAGTTAAGCAGTGGAACAAATTACCTAAGGAGGTTTAGTGCCTGGCATGATTTATTCATTTTTTTTTTAAATTGTCTAAGAACTTTTATATACCCTTTTATTTATACATACTATTAATATTTTTTAAAATTAACAAAGCTGTGCCATACAGTAAAAAATAGTAAAGAGGCATTTACATACCCTTTTATATGCCAATTTCATGCTCTAAAGAGGTTCTGCAGTGGTTATGATGTCACCAGTATAACATATGGTAGGCGATCTCTTAGGAGTTAGTGTAGACAAAAAAGTAAAATAGGTGGGAGGAAGCAAGTTTAAAGTCAGTTATTTGAATAATTCAGCACATTATGCTATAATCAGTTCATTTTTTAAAACACTTGTAGCTAGCAATTTAGCAATCATAGGTGCCACAGTGGTTTAATTCTTTAATTTTTTTCATCTCTAGATTTCTGTATTCAAATGTATTGCCACTGAAATAAGGCTACGCTAGTTCACATATCATCACAAAATTAAGTATGATTAGTAGTCTAGATGCAAGAGAGCCCAGGCTGCAGTTGCTAACAGAGTGCATGGCTCACAGGATTAATAACAGTATAAAAAGCTTTTAATGTCTAGCTGATTGGTTCACATCTGGCCCAAGTTGGTAGTGACATGACATTTTTAACATGATGATTATTAGGTGGCTTATATGAACTGAGCTGGTGGTGTCAGTTCAGTTCCTACTGGACACGTGTTCTCATAGTGTGTGCTTGGTGTTTTCAGCATAGAAGCCAGGAAGTAAATGAGCACACAGACTAAACCAGGGGTTCTTACATTAATTTTTTTGATGTCCTCAGATTGTGGCCACCAACTCTTGCTGGTGGCCGCTCTGAAACTTTTTTCTTAAATTACTTGAAAAACAAATAAATATGCACATATACATGTCCAAATCATAGTAACTTATTTATGAAAATTTTTAGAGGTTACAAAGAAGCATTTCAATAAAGGATTAGGTAGTTCTAACAGAAGATAAGACAACTTCTGGGAGCCGTTAACAGTCTATTTAAGCACAAGTGAAACAACAGTAAATGTTGAGCAAAGGAAACTGACCTGCATTCAGATCATTTCAATGTATATGAATTTTAAAACAAACTGTACTGAGTCACAAGCTCTTAACACTTTCTAGTTGTCAGTCCATATTTTATCTGTCTTTTACCTTAAATTAACTGTCTTTTTTGTATCTTGCTTTACACAAAAACATCACATACAGCTGTAAGATGACTTGTTTCAGACTTTAGCAAATTTTCTCACCTAGTCACAAATTACATAAGTCACAAGTCTAGTGTTTCAGAGATGAACTAGCTGTGATGTAATTACCTAAGAATGTGAGGAAAAAGTAAAAATAGAAAAACAGCTGTTATAGTGATACAAAATAATGTTCTTTGATACTTTTGTTAAAATAATGTGTCTGTTGGGTCAAACAAAAATATATTGGGTATGATTCTCATTTATATTTGCACCTCTCTACACCACTCTAATAGTGTAAAGGGGCCTTATGTCAACTTTAAGTATTATTTAATCCCGTTTCAGCAGTATCTAGTATAAATGAGAATTGGGTCTGTTGACAAAATAATAATGTAAATCGGTAGCTGTACCTTCCAATGTGGATTTAAGTGTCCTTTCATCAACAAGCACTGATTGATTCAGACTTTCTCAGCTAGCATTGGAATTTACACTTATTTTTCTTAATTGTTCTTTCATTTCACTGTTTTGATATTGGTTCTTATGTTCTATCTTAAATCCTTCCTATTCAAATAGTACACTTAATTAATATAGCTAAACTAAATAAATTAAGGTTGTCTAAAAGTTTTTGGCTTTTTTTTCCCTCCCCTCATAGGATTCTCTTGGTGGTTGTGTCAATATTCTCTTTATATTCAGTTCATCTTCTCCTAAAGACCGCCAATGAAGGAGGTATGGTAAATTCTTCTTCTTGTACAAATTGTTATTACTAACTTCATATTATCTTTCCTTTGTAAAATACACATTTTCAATTGATTTATTTTGTATGTTTGTAGGGTCTCTATTATATGAACAGCTAGGAATGAAGGCATTTGGTTTGGCTGGAAAAATTGCAGCTTCCGGGTCAATTACAATGCAGAACATTGGAGGTGAGGCTTTTGAAAAATATTTACTGTAGATTGTAATGTCAAATAGTAAATACTCCGTCTCCATTCTCAGACTTTTTCACGTATGTTTTTATTAATTGTTTGTGGCAAGTAAAGTTATGAAATAAGTTTTTTGTGACTCTTCTGTCATTTTCCATCATCTATATTTGTAATGATTTATAATGTTATTCACCTACAGCTATGTCAAGTTACCTCTACATAGTGAAATATGAGTTGCCATTGGTCATCAAGTCATTTATGAACATCGAAGAGAACACAGGGTAGGTGATAGAACTCCTCCTCATCAGAGAAACTAATAGTAGAAACAAAAATGGGCAACATGTGTATATATATTTTATATGAAGACTTCCTTTGGTACATCTTAGTGTAGCTTCTTAATCAGAGATAAGGTGGTGGTAAGCTCCAGTAAGCTTTTTTTTTTTCTACCCCTTGGGTGGTCCATTTGACGTGGATCTAGCCTCTACTGGTAAAAATGTTAGCAAAATAACTATTTTCTATAATACGATAGAATACATATATATAAAGAATATACAGTAAGTGCTAATGGATGTGCTGGTCAACATATGGCTCAATAATGAAATTAAGTTAAATAGGGTTATAGTTATCTCTAATGTATTTCAGGAAGCTTAGACTGATGGTTTTCAAACACTAACATTGTGGGAAGTATTCTTACTCGAAGAGTAAGCTGCATTTCTACAGTGATTCTAGTTAATACTTGCTTAAGGACAAATATTCAGTAGGTTTGTGGCAATATTAAAAACACCAACTCATTGATTACAGTGCATGTAGTGATTTAAGATATACAGCATACATCCAAACTGTGCATCCACATTATCCATTAATCCACACAGAAATTCCATAACTTCTTGACTTTGAGACTCATGATTTCCTTCACAGGGGCTATCACCAGCAATAATATGCATCCTGATGCAAAGTGCTGAAGGCCTTCGATATCTGACTTTTTTTTTTTTTAACTCAACAAAACATTTTCTTCTTAAAAAAGACAAGTTGCAGTACATTAACTTTTATCATACAGATGTCTCAATCACACTAATTTGAGAATTTAGAGTGTATTTTTTTTAAAAGTTCCAAACAAAGTAACTGGAGAAATGTGTCCAAATTCTTCTCTCATTTGCATTGGTATGAATCTAGAGTGACTCTGTTAAAATTAATTCAGATTTACACCAGTTTTCAGAATTTAGCCCTTAATGATCAAACCAGCAAAGTCTTTAAGATAGAGTATTTGTTCAACAAGGCTTCTTTGCTAATCCAAATAATATTACATCTGGTTCAAAAATATCTCCTGTTACGGATCAGCTAGTACTATTTCCAGTATTAACAGTGGGATAAAGGCTACACTTTTACATGAATTGTCTTAGGAATATAGGATTTGACTAGAAGTCCAGGGTCTTGCCACAGTTGAATACCCATGACCAGTTTTGCCCTGTTACCTCATTTGTACTGAAGTTAAAAATCTGCTTTACACTGGTCTGAGAACTGAATTTGTTCCAAGTGTTTCAGAGGAAGATGCTCCCAATATACCTGACAAATGACTGATTACTTTCGCCTATGGAAAGAAAAAAGAAACACAAGAGGGGATTCAGGGGAAGAAAATCTCTATGAAATTTCCCTTGTGGTGATATTTTTTCGATTGTGATGGGCCAGATTTGCCCCATGGAACAGAATGAAATCTTTCCTGTGTCCCAGGTGATAGGCAGAAGGCCAGGGCCAGTCATGCAGAGGCCTTGTGGTTCTGCTGCAGTTCTGGCGCTCTCTCTGGCTTTCCCCCAGCTCCCTGGCAGCATACAGTAGAGTCACATTACCAGAGATTTTCCCTAGCCCTTCAAAGCCTCTCTTAAAGGGTGATCTCCATCCCAAATGGGGCATGGTGAGAAAGATAATGCAGCCTCAGGGTTGGGGCCTGGGGAGCAATAAAGAGACAAAGGCCCAGATTCACAAAGGTTCTTAGGCAGCTACCTCTCGTTAGGATTCAAGGACGTAAGTACCTTTGTGAATTTGAGCAATATGCATTTTTATTTCCACCAGCCTCTTTATTCACCTGACCAACAGGTTGTCTTTCTCCTGTCTCTCTTTCCCTTCCTCCCCTCAACGACCAAGTATATGCCTATCCTGAGGGAAAGGGATATTGCAGATGAGGACATGATGGGAGTATTGCCTCAATATAGATTTAGGAGGCATGGTGGTTCTTCTCTTCCCTCCCCCTGCCCACTCGTGGTGTGATGATCCTTTGTGACTTAGATATTATTCTTAAGAGTGCAGTTCAAATAGTACATCTGAATGCTAGAATATTCAGCATGTAAACCTATTTCTCCCATTTATCAGGTTAAAAAATATATTTGAAATACATCTTGAAATGGCAGTATTTTCAATAGCCCCTTTATACATTGTTTTGTGAAATTTAGCATAAAATATTTTTATTCTTGGTATTGTTACAGGATATTTTATCTCTTACTTACAAACAATAGTGGGTTATAGAAATGAATATATGTAAGGATTAACCTCTTCGCACCATTGTTGTAAAATGCTTTGACTTATATAAATTTAACTTTTTTTTTTCTTACAGAGAATGGTATCTTAATGGTGACTATTTGGTTGTGCTGGTGTCTATAGTGTTCATTCTTCCTTTGTCACTGCTGAAAAATTTAGGTAAGCAACTATTCATTTAAAGTAAATATGGAAACAAAGTGTTGATTTGGCTGTTAACAAGTGGAAGGCCAAATATGGGTGCTATCTCCACATTACTGATCTCTTGCCAGGTGGATGCTGTGCAAATGATCTCAGTCCCTGAAGAGAAGAATAGCATATCTCTTTTTAAGAAATAAATGAGGGGTACAGAGTGTTTGTAGAGTGTAATAGGAAAAGAAAGTGGGTGAGGACTGGATGGGAAGTCTGAAATTCCACTGCCTTTGACTGTGATCTTGTCAGATCTCTGTTTACACAGGATTTGGCCTGGTCGATGTACGTTAGGCACGTTTGAGGAAAGCACTTGATGCTCATGATTCAATTGGTGGAATACTTTCTCTGAATCAATATGGAGTGAATACCCCACATGGTGCTTGACTAGATAACCCACCCTATGTTGTGGAGGACTGTGGATCTGAAAGTGGCGTTTTTCAGATAAAATACAGGACCAATTTCTGCTCCTACTGAAGACTGTATCAAAATTCCCATTGACTTCATTGGAAACAGGATTAGATCTATTAACTGAAGCCCCTGACCACTTGTGGTCATCAGTTACCACGTGGCACTCTTCCAAGAGTGGGGATGTTATCCCTTGTGTCCTGGCCAAATTTCATTTTGGGTAACTACATTTTCCCTGCAGTTTAAATTGGAAATAATGGATTTTGTTTGTTTGGGATCCTAAACTGTTGTGTTGTATTGCTGCCTAGTTCTTTAGCAGAAGTGGCTGTACTTCAGTGATCCATATAGGCCCATTTTCTTTTCTTTTTTTTTTTAAAAAAAAAAAAAAAAAGGCAAGATGATGGGTTGTTTTTGAGTGAATAAACCTATAGGAGATCCTCAGGGCTTATTTTCACAGTGGGCTAATGTGCTTTATAGGATGTGATTTCTAATGAGTACTAATGTGCTCTGCATTAAGTAGGCCATGTGCATGCTTTTGGTGCACACCGGCAGGGTGTATACAGACCAATTTAATGCACAGCACATTAATGTACTTCAGAAATCATACCCCCATAGAGCCCTAATAACTGAGGGCTTGTCTTCACTGCACCAGTTAGCATACTTGAATTACTCCACTTACTTGAGTAAGGCGTGGTCTAAATGTAAAAATTAGATTGACCCAGCCGTGTTACTCAGGGCTGTGAAAAATTTTGCACCCTGAGCACCATAGTTAGGTCAACTTAACCCCCCAATGTAGATGCAGCTAGGTCATCAGAAGAATTCTTCCATTGACCTAGTTACCACCTCCTGGAGAGATGGATTAATTACATCACTGGACAAACCCCTTCGATTAATGTAAGAAGTGACTACACCGGGGGTTCTCAGACTGGGGTCCTGACCCCTAAGGGGATCGCAAGGTTATTACATGGGGGTTGTGAGCTGTTGGACTCCACCCCAGATCTTACTTTGCCTCTAGCATTTATAATGGTGCTAAATATATTAAAATGTTTTTAATTTATAAGGGTGGGGGGGTCACACTCGGAGGCTTACTGTGTGAAAGGGGACACAAGCACAAAAGTTTGCAAACCACTGATCCACACTATTGCGCTACAGAGGAACAGCTGCAGCACTGTGACTGCATAGCCTAAGAGTGACCACATTGTGAAACAATGACAGTGTGATTTTGATTAGCAGCACAGAGTCGCTGGATTAGCAGTTGCTGAGTTGTTGCTGATGAACTGCTGCATCCCCCAACTGCATTAACTCCAATGACAGCAGCTGCCTCTTAATAGGCCAGCTAGCTCAAGTTTAAAGCACCATGTAATTTGAGCTAGAAATTTTTGGGTGTAGAAGGGGGAGCAAAACTTGAGTTTATAGCTTGAGCTAACACTGCAGTGAAAACAAGTGATGAGACACTTGTAAATTACTAAATTTTGTGAATTAGCAAATAAGTGGAAAAATAAAAAAGCAAGGCTGTAATTTAAAAAGTTGTTTCTCTTTCTTGATTACAGGATATTTAGGGTATACAAGTGGCCTTTCCTTAATGTGTATGGTCTTCTTCCTTATTGTTGTAAGTATAATTTCTCTGTAGATTTACAGTGCTTATAATAGTGCATTTCAAGTGAGACTTCATATGATTTTGAAGCGCTTTATCATATTGTATCAGTTAAAAATAACAATGTGGTATTTTTAGGTAATTTGCAAGAAGTCCCAAATCCCTTGTCCTTTGGTATTGGAGTATGACATGATGAACTCAACTCTGAATGGCATGTTGGCACACCTGGCAACTGCTGCACGTTTGCATGGAACAGCACAAAACATGACTAGTGATGACATTTGCAGGCCAAAATATTTTGTCTTCAACTCACAGGTAAGGTACCATTTACCATGTAAAGGGCATTCCCACTATTAAAATAAGAGGGAGAACAAATATTACATAGAAATATGGTCATTTTTGCTTACATAATTGCCAAAACTAATATTTTGGGAGCCATTAATTATTTATGTCCCAATCCTGAAAGGCACTGTGCACCTCCTGCAAAATGGGGCTTCTTGAACTCAGTAAAAGTTAAGGAGGAGATGAGGGTTTCCAGCCTCTCCTGGGGGGCAGTCAGTACTTCACATGGTAAGGCAAAGTACTTAAGCACATTTAACTTTTAAACATGTGAGTAATCCCATCTGTATTCAGAAAAACAAATAATTTACCAGATTAAGTTGCACTGGTGCAAACTTCACCAGGAAATAGGTTTTGCACTTGTGTAACTACAATGGTTGAAAAGTCTCCATTGACTTCAGTGAGCTTTGGGTCAGCCCCTAAAGGCCCAATCCTGCAAACCTTTACTCATACAAATACCCCTAGTGATGGAAAATCTCGTGAGAGAGAAATACTCATGTGAGTAAAGATTTTCAAGATCCGGCCATAAAGATTCAATCCAGCAAGGTGCTGAGAACCTCTTGGGAGATAGAGTGCATTCAACTACGATGGGCTTAAGTGGGGTTTGAGGATTTCCAGTATTGGGCCCTTAAGAACAAAAAAGAGAGAGAGAAAGTTGTAATAACCTTCCAGAATAGTTGACTTTTATAACAGAAAATTGAGACAAATAAGACTTTCAATGGAAAGTAAAAATATAAAGTAGAAACCTACTGATGAATTCTGTGCAACAAAGATAAATTTGCTACATCTATCAAGAAATTTATAAAGCATGTTTTATGTTTTTCAGACTGTCTATGCCGTACCAATCCTAACATTCTCTTTTGTCTGCCATCCTGCTATTCTTCCTATTTATGAAGAACTGAAAGGGTAAATGTATAGATTATATATAACTTTACTATTCAAAAAGAAACCAGCAATATATTGTCACTGTTAACACTTACTTCTGTTTGTTTCTTTAATAGCCGAAGCCGTAGAAGAATGATGAATGTGTCCAATGTTTCATTTTTTGCCATGTTTATAATGTACCTATTGGCTGCTCTCTTTGGATACCTGACATTTTATGGTAGTTATTGCCTCTTTTATTTTCTCACACACACACACACACACACACACACACACACGGACCAGTGGTCTTATGGCTAAAGTTCAGGACTGGAAGTCACTGTTTTGGTGCTGTTTGACACAGATTTTATGTTATCCTTGACCTGTCTGTGCCAAAGTTTATCCCTCAGTAAAATGGAGATACTACTTCCAGGGATTGTAAAGCTTATAAAATTCAGTTATATTGTAAAATACTTTGAGTCCAACATTGAAGTTACTATGTAAGGACAATTATAGAAATGGAAAGGAGAACTTGTGGCACCTTGGAGACTAACATATTTATTTGAGCATCAGCTTTCGTGACCTATAGTTCACTTGATTCTGAGCCTTAGTATGCTTAAGAAGGGGAATGAGCTTGGTTTTTTCTCACTAGTCCTTGTTATATTCTTCACAAACCTCTCATAACTGCACATTATTGTATTTTTCCCTTTTCTACTACTGTCCCTGTATTGGTTTTCATCTATAAAATCAAAGGACTATGTTCTACTCTGTAGTTTCATTGCCTTTAAGGAGTCTACAGTTGTATAACTGAGAACAGATTTTGGCTCTAAGTATATGCTATGATGTTGCCATAGTCTAATAATCAGAAGGTGAAAACTTATTTGCCTTTCTCATGCAAAGTCCGTGAGTAGCAGAGAGCAGAATTTGGCCCAGCTGAAGTACATGTGCAAGTAAAATGAGTGGGGCTACGCCCTGTGTCTCTTTCTCTTCCACAAACTTGCAGGACAATATGCTCAAGACCACTGAGTTTTTAATTCACTGTAAATTCGTGGAGGAACTGGACTGTCCTGTTCTTATTTCTTAAGTACACAGGGATATTACCATTCTGTTATGTTTTGCTGCAGTATTGTGAAGAGTGTGTTATTAGAGTTCAATTAAAATGCCATTTTCTTTATAGGAAATGTTGAAGCAGAATTGCTTCATACTTACTCTGCAGTTCTGGGTGCTGATGTTGTTATTCTTATTGTACGTCTGGCTGTACTTATGGCTGTAACCCTTACTGTACCTGTAGTTATCTTTCCAGTAAGTAATCTTTTTTTTTTTTTTTTTTTTTTTTTTTTATTCCATGTATCCATCTTAGCCAGTAACTGGCTACCTTTCCTTCCTCTCCTGTTGTGGACTAGTAGTAATATTAAATTAATTAAACAAATACAGTTTGCTAATTTCTAGTAACTTTTTAATTTAAAAAAATATTCTTTATAACAAGTCTGCATGTATGCTTTTTACTCATTTAACTGAATCAGAATAATTAACAAGTATCAATTTAGAAAGTAAAATATTTTTACATTGAAGGGTCAAAACCTTTAATCTTTTTTATATTTCTGTATTCTAGTCATTTTAAAAAAAAAAATGAGATAAAAGTAGTGTTGTGTACTACACCTGCTCCTTAGTCTCCTTACCAATTTTGTTTGTTTTAAATGGTTTTTAGTTAGTTGTGGTGTTTTTAAACACCTAAATAAAGAACTGGAAAATCTCTTTTCATAAAGAGCTGTCAAATGCATGAAGTCAAGTGCAAAACAGAGAATCTTTTTTTTCTCTCTCTCTAATGTCTTACTGTTATAGTAATCCCAGTTGTTTTTGCATTAAGTCGACAGTGTCTCTTTTTAAGGACTTTTGTGATTAATACTAATGTCTTCATTATTTTTTGCAGATTCGTACTTCAATTACACAGCTGTTTTGTGCAGAGAAGGAGTTCAGTTGGTTACGTCACAGTTTAATTACAGTTTTTGTTTTGGCATTTACCAATGTTCTCGTAATCTTTGTCCCTTCCATTCGAGATATATTTGGATTCATTGGTAAGTTTTTTGTATGTTAGCTCAGGGTTTTGTTTGGTTGGTTGGTTTTTTGTTTTTCAAAATCAGAACAATATTTTCAAAAGTCTAATGAAACACTACTTATTTCAGAAAACTTTTTTTAAAAATTTATTTTAAATATAGGTGCCTCTGCTGCTGCCATGCTGATCTTTATACTTCCTTCTGCTTTCTATATCAAACTAGTGAAGAAAGAACCTCTGAAATCAGTGCAGAAGATTGGGGTATGTATAGAAGAGTATTTTCATTAACATGCTTTCATCACTGGTTCAGAGCAATTATTTCTTTATAATCTAAGGATTTCAGAATTTCTGTGATCTTCATTGATGAACTAGCAGTAACTAGTAGCTTCTATTACTCTTAACAAGCAGTAGTTTTCATAGGCAATTGTAACTGGAGAGAGAGCCACTAGGAAGTTATTTGTGCATACTCCCCCACGAGACTTCTCCAGTTGTTGTACCGGCCAATTGCAGAGGTGACAACAACCAGGATTTCATCCTGAAACAGCAAATTGTTAGTGGAAATTAAATAGTGGTGGAAGTAAAATCATTTTAATTACATATAGCTATTGCACCATTACCGACATTAAAATAGCATGAATAGAAATGGGGCACATTTTGTCTATTTCATAACAAATAATATATACGAAAAGTGCCTGATAAATGTTTAGTGGAGTGTATTCAACAAAATACCTATTCAGTACTGAAACTGCTGTATAATATTATGCAGCCTCACTGGCCTCTCTCAAATATTTCTTCAAAACCTACGTCTCTTGGTTACTCCTTTCAGAGCTGACCTCCCCAGATCACTTGGGCCCTTTTGCTTGATGTTGCTGCTTCTGATCTTAGACGTTCAGGTTCAGATTCCCAGCTTGTGAAGCCGGGCATAGCTCCATTGAAATAGATAAATCTATGCCAGTTTACACCAGCTGAGGACGTAGCTTGCTGTATTAAAAATAAATTTTATTAATCCATTTTAAAAAGGAACCAGAGCATGTGAAAATCATTGTCACTTACTGTAACCTTTGTTCTTTTTTATTAGTCATTCCTTAGTGTTCTTTGACTAATTTAATTTAAATCTTAAATAACTCAGGACAGGCACTTACCGGTTTTATGCCAGGTAAACATTTGTAGCTGAAGAAGAAGAAAATTTAAAATATCTGAAGTAAATTTTATATTTTCTCTTTCCAGGCTATACTCTTCCTAGTGAGTGGCGTGTTTGTGATGATTGGAAGTATGACCTTGATTATTCTAGATTGGATCCATAATTATGCATCTGGTGGACATTAACTGGCACGATTTAATCTCGAATACTCCAGTGTTCACTGAAATATCTACTGAGAGAGAAAATTACCTAGATTTGCAATTTTGCTTCCTTTAAAATGCAGATTCTTTGATGCTGGTTCTTCTGACTGTAGAATAAGTGAACTCTTGAAAAGAAACTATTCTGCATGATGGAAGTGAATATTAACATCAAACCACCTGAGTCTCTGGCTGAGGGAAGTGACAATTTTATTCCATTCCAGAGAATGGACACAACTCTCTGTAGAATTTTATCGAGCCATGTTTGGCTTTTGTCATTGTTACTTGGGTATTTTATTATTTTACTTGAATGTGCCTAATGGAACCATTTGATGTGAAAAATAACTCTTAATTTACAGCAAAGTGTTGATCTATCCAATGAGAGAAAGAGAGGGGAAAAAACACTATTATTTTATGTACCAAAAATTCTTATGGACCTCAAAAGCATGATTTTGACTTTAAGAAAACAATTTTTTAAATACAAAAATGTATCCCAGTGACATAGAACCTGTACAAACATTTCATCTGTGTTCTACATTTAATACAATTTGCCCTTCTATGGAGGCATAATTAGAAGGGGGAGCATTTGTTTGTTTGCCCATCAGAAATATTTTTTTAAACAAATTTATACTGACTTTCAACCAATTTGAGTAGGTCAAAACTCCGTAACTGAATAGAAACAGTTTATTCAGTGACACTCAGATACTCCAAAATTTAATCAAAGAAGTCATTATTGATATCCCAAATCATTGCACCTAATCAACTGGAAATACCATAGTTTTAAAAAATGGCAATCGGACTCAAGTTTTAGTGCTTTTAACAGTTTCAGGTCATCAGAATGGGTGATGTTTAAAATAAACTTTTATACAGTGAAGAGCTCATAAAGATCTTGGGATTTCTCCTCTTGAGGTTCTCAATAGTGCAATTAGGTAAAACAGGGTGGTTGTTTGTTCAGATTCAGTTGCAGCTATCTACCAAATCACACTGGGTCGTGTCATATGCCATTGATATACAAAACTCTCTCTTTTGAGATTAATGGGGGGTTCTGCTTAATGATAGCATATGGCCCATTGTCAATTATGTTTGTTTTTTTTGGCCAGTCTTTCTTTCTTGAACTTGCTGCACCATAAAAAGAAGTCCCTGCTGTGGTTTATTAATTGTACAGTTTTCACAAACTGTTCAGTATTTGTCAATTTCTCATCCACTGTTGGATTTTGAATTACTTGATTATTTTTTGTTCCTATTTTGTCTATGCTAAAAGCCTAATACACAAACTGCCCCAGTATTTGGTGCTCGATACAAGTTCTCTTCATATAGCCCTGGTCTGCAGGGGGATCGATCCAAGTTACTTAACTTCAGCTACGTGAATAATGTAGCTGAAGTCGACGTACTTAGATCGACTTACCTTGGTGTCTTCACTGCGGTGAGTCAGCTGCTGCTGCTCCCCTGCCGACTCTGCCTGCACCTCTCGTGGTGCTGGAGTACAGAAGTCGACGGGAGAGCACTTGGGGATCAATTTATCGTGTCTAGACTAGATAATAAATCGATCTCCGCTGGATCAACTGTTGCCTGACAATCTGGCAGGTAGTGAAGACATACCCCATAGGCAACTGGGATTCCTCATGCAGTTGGTACTTTATAGTAGTTTAAACAAAACAAAAACCCTCATGGACTGAACAGTCATCATATACTTGTTTGCTTCAGAAATGGATACATTTTGTTTGAGTCCTAACTAGCAAGCTACCAAAACAAGTGCTGTATGGTTGTGACTAGCTGTTTTGTTTCTACTGCACGTTTACTATTTATTCCTATCCCAGGTTCAAGAAAACCGTAACTGCATAAGAGCACATTTGACTTATCAAAGATATCACTATGGGTGGGTGCAGTATAAGAACCTGGATAAAGATAATAAAAGAGTCATGGTACTATGTTCAACTATATTTGTCTGGCATAATGTTTTTAAAATCTGATTTATGAAATTCAATTTAGTAGTTGGGTCAGAGGGAACAAATAATGGCATGTAATCAGTTGATTAAACAGCACTGAAGATTTTGTCTCAAAAGCCAGAATCAATTCTAGGGTACAATCACTATTTGGCAGATAGAAAAGGAGGACTTGTGGCACCTTCGAGACTAACAAATTTATTTGAGCATAAGCTTTCGTGAGCTATAGCTCACTTCATCGGATGCATTCAGATGATGCCTGTCTTTCTCCACATTTTTAAAATCTATGAGAAATCACAGATATTTTGATTCATACTTCTGACTACAACTACCAATCACCACATCTGCAGCAAACATAATGAAAAGTGAGAGTTCTCTCATTTTGCTTGTTTGATTAGTCCAGTGGTACTCAACTTTCAGTTAGCACTTTGAACTGAGCAGTGCTTCTTTTACTGGGACTCAGGAAGAGGAAGTGGAGTTCAGATCAAAGGCTCATTTATTCCTGATCTATGGAGAGGAGTACTGAACAAATGTTTCAGAGATATGGCAACTCTTCTTCCTCCTCCAGATTTCTGTGGGTGTGGGGAGGAGATTTTAAAATGTCCTCTCCCTCCAAAAGTTTGTAGTGTGTAGAGGATGAAGAGATTCCCTTTTCAGCATCAAAGGGAGCAAAAATGAACCTCTTCCCTCTCTGCAACCAGAAGAGAGGGGGAGATCCTTCAATCACTGTCAGGGGGAGATAAAAGATGAAGATGTTACATGTTAGCACCTCATTATGTTGATTCAATACATGTTATTGAGTCGTGCAAATTTATGTATGAATGTCTGGACATTACACTGTGAGTCAGTTGTTCTCTGAAGCTCCATTTGATGACTAAGTAGCTCTTCAGCTGTTAAACTTGAGTACCACTTTGCTAAGTAGTTTTCTAATATATGAATCTGTTGCAAACTTGTCAGTTTAGAGGTCCCTAAACAAACCAATGGAAATGAGCAGCTTCAGTATTAAACCACTGTATTGTCACCTTGTTTTTACGTTGCTGTCTTCCATAATATTTCAGTCATAACTATAATGTTATTTATAGAACATTAATCCATTAAAACTAAAACCTATTTTTCAATATTTATGATAGTCTGTGTACATTATTGTATGTGTATATAATGTAAATATATTGTATATAATATAGGTTTGGGACTTTTGGGTATATGTATATATTCCTCCGTCATTAATGGCTATTGCATCATTTCAACAAGTTGTTTATGTTGTACATCTGTATAACAACAGTCAAAGGAAGTTTCTTTACAGTTATGCTTACACAAATTGAAATAGTATGTTACCACTCGAGATGTAAGACCACACGAACATGAAAGGTTTTATTTATTACAAATGCATATGTTGCAATAAAGAAGAGTCTTTGGGGTCCATAAAGAAGTATAGATCAGGTACAGATTTTTTTTTCATACAGTTTAACATGGATGTTATAATTTCCCAAATGCAGTGACTGACAACTTATTTTACAGTCTAATCTATGTGTTACAGGTATTCTACAGTACATCTTTGTGTGTATATTTTGTATATACCTACTGTATTGTTGGAGGTCAACAATTCAGCTATAATTGTTGGCAAAGAGTGTTACACAGTTTCAATGAAACATATGTTTTGTTTTAACTGAATTAAAAATAAATAAATAGATAATCCTTGGCACTTGTGTTTTTCTTTGGGGATGAAGAGGTGAAGGAATTGCTTTTGAGTTAATAGCAATGTACAGCACGCAGGAAATTTAATTCCTTAGCTATTTGACATTGCTTGTATGTTTTTTTTGGCAGTTTTCACAATAATCTAATAGAATTATGCAGCATTTGATTTATGAACAGGCTCTCAGACACCACTATGATTTGGCATGATATAAGAACCTAGGCAGAGATTATTAAAAAATACCATGGTATTCAACTATATTTATCAGGTATAATGTTTAAAATATCTGATTTACAAAAGTTCATTTAGTAGTTGCGTTGGAGGGAACAAGTTGGGAGATTTTCTGAAGCAGTGCCCATTCAGCCTATACATATGCTCCAGATATTCTTGTTTATATCCTGTACCAAAGATAAATAAAGCTGCCCTGGCAAGCTACCCTCAGTTCCTTCTCAACAACCCTACAGCTTGAGCCAGAACATCTAGCATGTCCGCTTTCAGCCTAGCTGTAGCTTAGCTTTGTATTTTAGTCTTAGTATAGTTTAGCTTTCTAATATGGCAGAAGACAGTTTAATTAATTTACTAGTTCGATGCCCCTGTATTTATTTGATGGTTTGTCTGTTGACTACCCCATCTTTTTTCCCTATACCCTTTTCCCGTTGAGGGGCTTTTCCATGAAGGTAGTTGTCACTGGTTTTGCTGGGATCCCCAAGCTTTAAAAGCTGCTTTTCCAGCTGGGAATCTAGCCCAGTTAGCAACAGGCATTCCACTGGTTGGGAGACACCCACACACCAACCAAGTGGAAGATCACTTTCTTCAAGAGCTGATCTAGAAAAAATAGATAACATTCTGTGCTTGCTCCATCATAAGAAGTCTAAGAGCAGTTTCAGAACCGGGATCAGCAGACGCACCTGTACACCAGCCTTCAAGTGCACTTAGTGCCCCATTGATCTCTATATCCTGCTCACTGAGATCACGGGATGAACATACTGACAGGGTTACAAGGAAACTGAGTTTTGCATCTCCCACCAGAGAACATCTCATTGAATAGATCCCAGTCACCTTAGAGAACAACTGTGTTGGTGACCTCAGGTTCCAAAGAGAGTCACTTTGAGGCACCAGAATGTTCTAGTACTGGGAGCTCATCAAAGACCTCATGCTCTTCTAAGAGCCACGGGTCCAAGCAGGGACAGAATCCAATTTTCTGGGGCACCATTCAACTGCATTAGCCAACAGCCTTAGTCAAGACAAACCACAGAATGCTTCCAAAATCATTCCTAGATCTTTTAGAAAAAAAAAACTATCTTGATTTAAAAATTGTCAGTGATGGAGGATCCGCCACACCCCTTAGAAAATGGTTCCAATGGTTAATTACTCTATCACACCATTAAAAAATTAAGCCTTATTTCCAGTCTGAATTTGTCTAGCGATTGGATCACGTTATACCTTTCTCTGCTAGATTGAAGCGCTTAGCCTTCCCTTCGTTAAGCTAAATAGATTGAGCTCTTTGAGTCTGTCACTATACGATGTTTTCTAATTCTTTAATCATTCCTGTGGCTCTTTGAAATCTCTCCAATTTATCAAGCCTCCTTGAATTGTGAGCACCAGAACTAGACACAGTATTCCAGTAACATCATCCTCAACCTTCCTCCCCTTGCACCTACTTGCTTCCAATCCCCTGAGCTCCAAGTCCTTGTCTCCTTACCCAACCAGTCCCAGTCTCCCACTTCATCCCAACTCTTGGTCCATTTCCATCTCCCCCAGTCCCAGTTTTCCCCCAACCTCCTTGTCCCAAGGTACTCTCCCCATGTCTCCACATTTGAATCCAGCAGCTTCATCCTCCACATTGCCTGGGCTCATTGGGGAGGACAATGAGAACACAGAAGAGCAGGGACCTTGCTCAGGGCTGGTCTTTGAACAGGGTAATCAGCCAGGGTGACATACTGAAGGGGATGCGTTTGCTACCTCCCATGTGACCTGACTTGCTGACTGAGAGCCAACTGGTCTTATGGACGCAGCCAGCCAGCCAGGGAGAGAGACATGCATCACTGGAGAGAGCAGCCCCAAGCTGCAACTTGACTAGACACTCTGTTGGGTAACTCATTCGGTGGGAGCAGCAGGAGTGGGTGCTCAGTGTTCCCCACTCTTCCAGAACAGAGGGTTTGCATTGGAAGCCATGGAGAGTGGGGCTGGACTGGAAGAGGCTCCCAATCTGATCCCTGGGATGGGTGGCTGAGGTTGAGGGGAGGGGGAGGAGGCGGGATGTGTGTGTCAGCAGCTTGCCTCTGTGTCCCAGCTGGGGAACTGGAGCAGCCTCCCTGCTAACTAGGTTGTGAAGGGGGTGAGCCTGCTGCACTAACGTCCCTTAAGGGCCCCACTTGTCCAGGAAAGGGCTTGCTCTGTCTGCCAGCACTGCCGGCAGGAGCGCACACTTAGCTCTGCATAGGTGAGCACCATGCTAACCAGGGATGCTGCAGCATGCTCCCATCCATCCCATCCCTTCCCTGCAGAGAGATGACACATTGGGGGGGGCAGTAGGGTGCACAGGAGATAAATGGGTGTGAGATCAGCTCCCCCATGTGCCTCCTCCACCATCTCAACAGGAGTGGCAATGTGGACCGCAGTGGGTAGGGGAGTTGCATGCAGACTCACTGCACTCTTCCCCGTCCCAGGGATGTTCCCAACACAGTGGTTTTGTAGTTTTAATTGCAGATTAACCATTAAGTACACGCTGTGTTGTAATTGAAATAAATGTATTTGAAAAAAGTGTTCTTAAAATGAAAAACGTGCTGGGTCATCATCTGAGATTGCTATAACATGAAGTATATGGCAGAAGGCAGGTAAAACAGAGCAGGAGACATACAATTCTCCCCCAAGGAGTTCAGTCACAAATGTAATTAACACATTATTTTTTTAACGAGTGTCATCAGCATGGAAGCATGTCCTCTGGAATGGTGGCCGAAGCATAAAGGGGCATACGAATGTTTAGCCTATCTGGCATGTAAATACCTTGCAATGCTGGCTACAAAAGTGCCATGGGAATGCCTGTTCTCACTCAGCTGACATTATAAATAAGAAGCAGGCAGCATATCTCCCGTAAATGTAAACAAACTTGCTTTTCTTAGCGATAGGCTGAACAAGAAGTAGGACTGAGTGGACTTGTCAGCTCTAACATTTTACATTGTTTTGTTTTTGGGTGCAGCTATGTAACAAAAAAGCTCTACATTTGTAAGTTGCCCTATCATGATAAAGAAATTGCACTACAGTACTTGTATGAGGTGAACTGAAAAATATTATATCTTTTGTTTATCATTTTTACAGTGCAAATATTTGTAATAAAAATAATAATATAAAGTGAGCACTGTACACTTTGTATTCTGTGTTGTAACTGAAATCAATATATTTGAAAATGTAGAAAACATCCAAAAATATTTTATAAATTTAATTGGCATTCAATTGTTTAACAGCGCAATTAAAACTGCAATTAATGGTGATTAATTTTTTTTATTGTGACTAATTTTTTTAGTTAATTGTGTGAGTAAACTGCACTTAATTGACAGCCTTAAAATTAAACACTGGGGGAGACAGTGGAGCCCAGGAGTGATGGGGTGGGGGAGCCTGTAGGGGCCAAGGGTTATGGGGGGAGCACCAAAATACAAGTTCACCTAGGGTGCCATTTTCCCTAAGGCCCTGCTGTAAGTTCACGTGCCTGGATCCAGACGTGGCATGGCCCAAAACAGCCCAGAGATGCTACTGCTGAGAAATCCCACGCTGTCCTGGGCTGGAGTATGCTTAATGTGGATGGAATCTTCAGGGAATTTCACTAGTAAAATCTAATAAGTCTCTACTTAGCATGTGCGAACTGTGTTTTTTCTGTGAATTGACCAAATTTGGGTGGATTTTCACAAGGCTGGCAAACAGCACATCTCCGACACAAAAGTCTCCCCCAGCCAAATTTCAAGTCCTTGCTCCAAAGTATGGGGCTGCTATAACTTTTCCAAGAAAAAGTTGCCAAAGTTTTTAAGATAGGCAACACATCGTATTTTTCCTTAGCCTCATTCTTGGAAATGGTGAAACCATTTTTGGTGAAATTAAAAAAAAATCAACCTGAGGCAGATATCCAGCATGGACAATTTCAGCCCAAATGGTCACTTTGGCAATGTTACAAGCAACTGAAAACAGGTTATTACAACAGGAAATGTTGTGCAACCTTATAATAGGTGATGCTATTAACTCTGACTATAATATCTATAAAATAACTCTGACTGTTATTTTTGAAAAAGAGCCACAGGTAAGCAGTGGATTATCAGAAAGGCTCCTTGCTAACACTTATTAGTGACTAAGATTTAGTCACTGGTATTTTTGGTAAAAGTCATGGACAGGTCACAGGCAATAAATAAAAATTCATGGCCCGTGACCTGTCCATTACTTTTACCCAAAATACCTGTGACTCAATATCTACTTCTGAGGCCCCGCTGCTCTGGGGTCCCCTGCTGAGGGGAGTGTGGGGAGGAGGGCTGCTCCAGTGCTGGGGGTTGATTGCCTCCCAGCCACTGCTCCCGAGAACTGCTCTCAGGAGAGCCTCAAGGCATCCCTGGGGCCACTGTGCCAGCTGCCCTGGGACCGCTGCTTCTTGGGTGGTCCCCAGGGCACTCCCAGGACCACTGCTCAGATGCTCCCTGGGGCCACCCCCAGGACCGCTGCTCATGCAGTCCGCAGGATCAGGCACACCAGCTGCTGCTTGGGCAGTCCCCAGAGCCAGCTGCCCAGGGCCTCCTGAGCAGCAGCTGGTGCGGCTGGCCCCCAGGTACCATCAAAACAGCTGGCCCTGGGTCACTCCAGCAGTGGCTGGTGCTGCTGGCCATGGGGTGCCCGAGCAGCTGGCCCTGAAGTCAGCCACACCAGCTGCTGTGGAAGTCATGGAGGTGGCGGAAAGTCATGGAATCTGTGACATCCATGACCTCTGTGAAAAAATCACAGCCTTACTTATTAGACAGAAAAAAGGTTTTCCCAGGTTACAAAACATAAAATGGCTAGATAATACTAGCTACGAGTGGCTAGTAAAAATAATTTATGAATCTAGGCTTTAGAAAGGAAGTTTTAAGTCTGATTTTAAATGTTGCATGTAGAGTGGTTGCTGAATGTAAGGTCTAGACATCTAATTTGTTACTAAACTGGTACAAATAAAAAGATAAAACTAAGCTGAGAAAGATCAGTTATGTGCTTGTCTGGATGTCTAGATGCACATGGGGGTAATATGGTTAACTACGATTTTACTTTTGTAACACAAATAAATGTCCATTCTCAAATACACAGTATAGATTTGCTTTCCTAGCTAGTAGAATAGTTAGATGTGTGGGTAGGGCAAGTTCCAAGGTTAGGGCCAAATTCAGACTTTAAAGAAAAATCATCCCCACAAGACAATTTTTCAAGATTTATCTAAAACTTGATCCAGCAAGGTCTGCCACTAACTTCAAGAGGAGCTGAGAGCACATGGCACCCTGTAGTAATGAGCCCATATTGCAGATGCTGGCTTGATATTTTTTTCCCTTACCTTCAATGTAGCTCATGCTCATGAAATTTGCCAGGCTGGCAACCTTGCAGAACCAAACTTCCATCCAAACTTGGCTTCTCCATTGAGACTATAGCAATAGTACCAGCTGGGATGATGGTTTTTGTGTTGTGCACACCTCTTCCCTGAGGGCTGGACGTAGACCACTACAGAGTAACAACTTTCATAGATTCATAGATTCATAGATACTAAGGTCAGAAGGGACCATTCTGATCATCTAGTCCGACCTCCGGCACAACGCAGGCCACAGAATCTCACCCACCCACTCCTACGAAAAACCTCACCTATGTCTGAGCTATTGAAGTCCTCAAATCGTGATTTAAAGACTTCAAGGAGCAGAGAATCCTCCCTCAAGTGACCCATGCCCCATGCTACAGAGGAAGGCGAAAAACCTCCAGGGCCTCTCCAGTCTGCCCTGGAGGAAAATTCCTTCCCGACCCCAAATATGGCGACCAGCTAAACCCTGAGCATATGGGCAAGATTCACCAGCCAGACACTACAGAAAATTCTTTCCTGGGTAACTCAGATCCCATCCATCTAATAAATAACTTTCAGGCAATATGACTTGGTTTGTGCTAGGGACCTAGAGGGGAATGGCCGTACCATTGCAAGTTCCTTGAATAAGCGAGTTCGCTTACGTCAGGGTGTCCTAAACTGTTTTCATAGTAATATTTCTCTAAGAGGAATAAGAATATTCCCACATGAACAATTTTTTTAAAATGAAGTGCTGGGCAATGGGTCTTATTGGGAAAATAATCTGTGGATTGGGAGTATTGTAATGCTCTGGATGAAGAAGGATGCTCGCTTTTTCTCCTTTCTTGTTCATTTTAGCAGAAGACTCAGCAAACAAACCCATAAATATTCAGCCTATAATATTCAATACTGGGTTTGATTCTGGCAAGTGCTAAAAAAAAAAGGAAAAAGAAAAACCTCCTTTTTACTCAAAGAACTGAGAGGGAGATTGAATTCAAACCCCTCCCACTCCTGCTTTCTATTTTTAATATTATTTATTTGTATTACCATAGCAGCCAAGGAGCCTTAGTCCTGGACAAGAACCGTAGTGTGCTTGGAGCCCAGACCACTGAGTTCAATGGGACAAGGCACCAGAATACTTTTAAGCATCTGGGCCCTGATGTCTTCAACAGGGATTCAGTGAGCGGGGCTTCTCCACCAGGAATATTATAGTTCTGTAAGTATGGATCCTCCTCAACATCAGGCAACTTGGGAACATAGACAATTATTCACTTTTCCAGGTAAAGTAAAGGTTACACATCAGAGAAGATGTAAGTTACCCTTCAACAAGTAGGCCTTCCCTGTCTATTGACATATAACATCAATAAGCAGTGGAAGAAGTCTTAGTCTTGTGGCTAAGGCATTGGCTGGGGCCTCCAAAAATAAGGGTTCTATTCTAACTTTGCTACAAGCTTTGCGTGTGGCCCTAAGGATGTCATTTCATTGTGATTCAGTACCCCAGTTATAAAATAAGAAGAGTATTATTTCCCTATCTCACAGAGGTGTTGTGAGTATAAAATTTCAGATTCTCCAGGAATGGGGCCTCTGAGAGAAAGAACCTTTATCTTTCACATTCCTGTTGATTATTTTTTCTTGCTAAGGTGGCATTGGGCTATGGACGGAATGGCTGAATACTCATATGGGGAGAGATGTGTCTGAGCTCATAGTCCCACATAGCCATAGACGATAGTATCTCCAATTTAAAATTGGCTAAACTGTCTCCTGAAGCTAGTGGAGCTAGATGTGGGTTAAGGTAGGGACAGAGGTAGATAAGGATGTTTGAGATACTGTAACTGTGAAATTTCATACTTTCTAACATTGCCTTTCTTTTTGTGTTTTGTTTTGAATATAACTTTCATTAGAATGCCCTGGCTTTCTCATGTTTAGGTATTTAAAACTACAGTGTTCTCCCTTTTTATCTTTTAAGATATGGTACTTTCTCATCCTTAATTCCAGTTTAATGAAGTTTTTTGTCTGGGAATTGACACTAAGATTTATTCTCTCCCCCTCTAGTGATTCCCACTAGGTTCATTATTAACAGGGTGTACCATAAAAGGGAGATTTTAATTAATTTAAATGGTCACATTGCCCAGGCCAGAGGGTTTACAAGCTTCAAAGATGTGTCCAATTTAAGAGTTTTTTAGAATCTTGTCTCTTTGAAGAGAACAAATGAGCCATATTACAACACTGATATTCATGTTTCTGAACGCATATAGGACTCATGTTCTTTTAATCAGATTAAAAACATGAGAATTCCAGGAACATACTCCAGTAAATTATTTATGCCTGTAGTGAGTAGTAACCATGGTTTGGGGCCAGACTGTGGCTGATTGGATGCATGTATGGTGACAAGATAAGCTGCAAGGGCCTTCCCATTCTGCCTGGGTCCTTGTGAAGGAGGTGAAGGGGAGTAGGGTAAGACCCAGCCTATAGCCCCCAATCCCTCTGAAGTTGAGAGCAGAGCTGCCTCCGGGCATGGCAGCCCACATTATGGCCTTTATGAGGGTAGCAAAGCTTCTGCTCCAGCACTCTTTTCCATAGAGTCTTAGGAGGAATTCTGCTGAATTATTCTGTCTTAGGCTCATAGTGCAGCATGGTCCTCCTCATCTCTCTGTTCACAGTGGCCAGTGGTTAACTCCACAAGCTGGCCTTTCGTCTTTAATGTGCCAGTTGTGTGTGGATATTCTGTCTGCTACCTTGTATTTTATCAAACTCACTTGTGGAGAATTTTACAGAACAGAGCATACCCTTGCATATATTATCCTGTAAGAAAGCACCTACCTCCTTCTTCCCTTCCACCAATATACTTTCCATGACCACAGTCCCAAATTGTGTGTATGCTCTTTTAAGCTATCAAAGAAAATAAAACTTGCACTAAAAACTAGGTCCTTGTGTCTGAAATAAGACTTTGTTTAAAACCTTTCTGAGTCAAAGATTTTGATCCTGGCATTTTGATGTAGCATTTTACCACCAGCAACCACCTTTAACAGAGTTTGTTTCTCTCTTTTGGTTCCATTCCTCAACCTGTTCACTGAGGAGATCTTTAAACACGACATTTATAACTTGTATTTGTTTAGTTAGTTCGCTGCTCATCTGAGTTTCAGTGAAGATTGGTATTGACTGTACGTGAGAGACTTGTGATGGTTATTATTTTTGAATCTGTAATATTGAAATTAAGTGCAAAGTCTGGTGAAAATACACATTTTGTTCTCCCTTTCAACACCCATCTGATAGGGAATCACACTCTTTGTCCTTGACAAATTATTTTCTTCTCCTTTGTATTTTCTGGCTGCAGTCTGGATAGAATTAAACTTTTGTAGAACTGTAGCGCTGATTTTGACGCTGTTGATCAAGCAACAGGACCAGATTCTCTCTATATCATTCAGACACTTGGATATTAGAATTCTAATTATGCTTCTAGCTAGTGATGGCTTAGTTGTGTCTCCCTGCACCATGAAGGACTTTCATGTCTAATGAGAATAAACCTCTAAGCAGTTTTTCTACAAGTTCTTTCCAGATTTCACTCTTTAAGGCTTATATCAAGGCCAATAAATCACAGGTTCTACCACCATGCTCTTTTAAAGTTTTTGCACTGTACCGCAAAATTACAAAACTTTTTTTCTGGAAGAAGCCTCTCCATTGCTTTTTAGAGATTTTCCATTTGCTGTGTAGAGTTTTCCATTTGTGAAGCCTTTACAGGGATTATAAAAAGCTACCTGAATTTAAAAAGAATAAATAGATAACTATCCCAATTTCCCTATGAAATATAGATGGAAGATACTATTGCATAGTTTGACAATGAGATATGATGTATTGATATAATAGGTGGGCTAAAAAATACCCAGTATTTAATGCCCGCAGGAATCAACTCATTTGAAGATTAACTTTCAAGAGTATCTACTTAACAGAATGAACCCAAACTAGGAATAATTTTACTATTTTCAAATCCATATAAAACTTTTGACAGGGTGAAGTACATTGTTATTGGGTTTTTCAATAATAAGATATTATCTGGCCCTAAATTCAGGTAATGAATATTGATCAATAATATAATATGCTGATGAGCATGGTATCCAAATAGGTACTGTTATGTTATTGAACTGTGGCTTTTTTTGAGATCCAAGATGGCAAATAATAAAGACAAGAGAGTCCCAACAAAAAGGATATTTTGTCTATGTGGTAGACAAAAACTAAATGTGAGGTAGGCACTAAATGTTTAGCCAAGGAATTGACAAAGGAACACATTTTGAGGCCTTGTCCGAAAAACACAGGAAAGTTTTTTCAATATAATTTAAGGTGAGAATTTAAACCAATAAAGTTAAACTTGTATAACCCATGTTAGACATTCTTATTCCAATATAATAGGATCTTTTTTTCAGGTTAATTTATATAGTTTAGGCTGGAGTTTAAGCTAAACTGAAAAATAAAAAAGCCATACTAAAATAAGAATGTCCAAATAGGGAGTTATGTTTGTATACCTGTATAACTATATTGGTATAACTGGAAAACTTTACTGTGTAGATAAGGCCTGAGAGGTACTGAACACCCACAACACCCACTGACTTTCATAGGAAGTGCAGAGGCTCTGCAGATAGTGTTCAATACCCCGCAGCATTGATTCCACCATAGGCAGGAGTTAATACAGAACATAAACTTAGCCTAGAAGTTAACAGGGGAAGCCACAAGGTAGCAGAATGTTTAGTACCAACAGTTTGTAACAAAAGAAGACGTTCTGAAGTAAAAATCCACAATTGTTACAGAAAATGTCCAACAAATCATACAATTCAGACTGGTATGAAATATGTGCTACTCCTGGGGGAATTCTATGCCATTACACAATGCAGAATTTTGCAGAAATTAATGTGTGTGCAGAATTTCCCTTTTTCCCCCACAGAAATGGACTGCAGAGATGTTGGCCACCACTAGAGGCTGTTGGACCTCGCAGAGCCCAGATAGCAAATAGAAGACAAGGCCTGGGACAGAGGGAGGAAACTGGAGGGTTCCCAGCAGCTACAATTCCCAGCATACTCTGAAGGAAGGAGGTGGTGTGCTGGAAACTCCTTGCAAGCCCAGGACCCAGCATCAGGCTGTTTCTCCCTCTGGATCCCTGGGCTTGAGGAGGATAGGGTCTGTGAGTGTCTGGGCGGGGCTGGGGACGGGACAGCTGGGCTCGGATGGGAAGGGAGACTCACACTCTCTTCCCCCTCAGAGCCCAGTCTGGGCCAAGGAGGCCCAATGGCTGGCCTCTGGGGGGTAGGGGTGTGAGTGTCTGGATGTGGGGGGGCGGGGGAATGGCTGGGCTCTTGGGGGTAGGGGCGTCAGTGTCTGGCTGCCTGATGGGGCTCTGGGGAGGAGGAGCTAGAGAAACAGGAACTGGGTTGTCGTAGGGGGTTTTTTAACTCTCTACTCCTGGGGGAATTTTCGTGCATGTCTGTATTGTTACAGACATACTGGCTGACAGGTATTCTGAAATAAATTACCAAAATAATTGAAACTGGCATGATTATATAGTGTTATTTTGACAAATAACATTTGCAGAATTTTGCAGAATTCTAAAATATTGTGTGCAGAATTTTTAATTTTTTGATGCAGAATTCCCTCAGGAGTAATGTGCAAAGTCTGGAGACAACCAAACATGTTACCAGAATACAGGTGCATATACATGTGGGTCCATTTTTTGCTTGGGCTGTGGGGCAATATGTATGGTTTTGGAATACTTGGATATTTAGCTTTTCCATAATAAATGTAAGCTGTAATGTGACTTACTTGTTCAAGCCACTCCTGCTAAGGAAGAATAATTAGCCTAGTGGGCGTGTTTAGGGGCCATTGCTGGGTCATATCAGTAGCAAATGTGCAAACACACTCCCTCCCCTTCCGCTCACACTCAGTTTTAAAAAATTCTTAATCTCCTGGGTCACAAAGTGACATAACAGAGCCTGACCTTTACTTAGTTACTCTCTTTCCTGAAACTGAACAATTTACTGAACACAGTTGCCTAGATGCAGTCAGATAGGAAGGAAAAGAGGGCTATTTTGAACAAACAGACCTACACAATGCTGTCAGTGAGTGGAGGCATTGTGCTGGAGGGGTTGGTTTGGTTTTTTTTGGCTCATCCTAAATGGCTTAATCACCGGAGATTTGAAAACATAACCAGCTCTATGTAGTGTGTCTGTACTATGACTGGTTTTTCTATGGTGGTTCCATGGAGAATGAGTTTGTCCAATAAACAATAAAGTGAAGCAGTCTTTTAATTGGATACTGTGGGCTTTTCCATTTTTCATTATACTTTGCTGCACAGTGCATCCTAGAGTAATCAAATTGCTTTTAGAGATAATGTATATATTTATATATATAAGCTGAGAGCTACTAAAATTTCACCTAGATAGCCTTATAGGTAGTGTTGGGGAGGAGCCAGAGGTCTTGACATATGTAGGTGGTACATGTAAGTACCAGACATAGGGAAAAGTAGGAGAGAGGTCTTGGAGGCCAAATTTAGGCTGTTAGATAAGAGATTAAAGTTCAGGACTTCCACAATAGCATTTTTGAAATGCTTCCAGTTCCATGCGCAGGGCTAGTGAGACAGGACTGCAGTGTTTCAACGTGTGGATGAGACAACAGTGTAGGGATTTAGATTTATTAGGAACTGGGGCATATTCTGATGAAGGACTGGCCCGTATGGGAGCCACAATGGAACATAAAATCAAAAAGATTGTAGAATGTTTTTTAAACAAAGGGCTGGGGGAAAGCCAAAAGGTGTGGAGGAGCACATGGTTCAGGGAGAGAAGTCCATTAGGAATGAATTTACTAAAGAGAGAACTCTATATCCTAGTAAAGAGGACAGAAAAGAACTTGGTAAAATACAGGTAGGAGCTAGTGAGGAACAGTCAAACAAAATAGAGTCCCATTTAAAAATAACACATGAAGGCAAACAACTGAATATTGACCAAAATGTACCTGTGCTTATATACAAATGCTAGAAGTCTAAATACTACTAGAAGTGAACTAGACTGCCTGGCACTAAATGAAGATATTGATATAATAGGCAACACAGAAACTTGGTGAAATGAGGATAATCAATGGGGGGCAGTAATACCAGGGTATAAAATATTATTGGAATGAGAGAGTAGGTCACCCTAGTGGGAGAGTGACACTATATATAAAAGGAAGCATATAGTCAAATCAGGAAAAAAATCTTATATGGTTAGAAATTCCATGTGTGAATAAAAAGAGTATAGCAATAGGATTATATTACTGACCACCTCACCAGGAAATGCTGAGGGAGGTTAGAGAGGCTACAAAAGTGGAAAGTCCAATAATCAGAAGTGATTTCCACTATCTTCATATTGACTGGGTAAATGTCACTTCAGGGTGTGATGGCGAGATAACATTTCTAGACACCATAAATGACTGATTCTTGAAGCAGCTAGTCCTGCAACCCACAAGGGGAGAGTCAATTCTTGATTTAGTCCTAAATGGAGTACGGATCTGATCCAAGAGGTAACCATAGCCGAACTGCTTGGTAACAGAGTCCATAATGTAATTAAATTCAAAATCCTTCTGGGGGGATTAATATCAAAAAACCTCACCACAGTAACATTTAACTTTAAAAAGGGGAACTACACAAAAATGAGGATGTTTGTTAGGTGGAAATTAAAAGGAGCTGTCACAAGAGTTAAATGCCCACAAGCAGCCTAGGAGCTATTTAAACACTCCATAATAGAGTCTGAGACTAAATGTATACCCCAAATCAGAAAAGACAGGAAGAAGACCAAAAAAATGCCCCCATGGGTAAACAGTGGAGTAATGGAGGCCATCAGAGGCAAAAACCCTCATCCTTTAAAATTTGGAAGTCAAAACCTAGTGGAGGATAATAGGAAAGAGCACAAATTTTGGCAGGTTAAGTGTAAAAATATAATAAGGCCAGCCAAGAAAGAATTTGAGAAGCAACTTGCTAGAGATGCAAAAACTAACAGTAAGAATTTTTTTAAGCACAACTTAAGCAGGAAGCCTGCCAAGCAATGACAAAGGCGCTAAAGGAGCACTCAAGGAAGACAAGGCAGAGAAGCTAAATGAATTCTATGCATCAGTCTTCACCTCAGAGGATGTGGGAGATGCCCACATCAGAGCTATTCTTTTTGGATGATAATTCAGAAGTACTGCTTCGCACTGATGTGTCAATAGAAGACGTTTTAGAACAAACTGATATATCAAACAGTAATAAGTCACCAGGACCAGATAGTATTCACCCAAGAGTTCTGAAGGAACTCAAATAGGAAATTGCAGAAGGAAAGGTTACTCACCCTTGTGCAGTAAATGTATTTCTTCAAGATGCATGTCCCTGTGATGGCTCCACTTCAAGTGTGCCTATGTCCCAAGCGCCCTCAATTAGAGATTTTCATTAGCAACATCCATTCGGCTCACGCATGAACTCTAAACATCCTCATGCCCTGTGCTGAAGCTCTATAGAGCTGCGTGGGTGAACTGCCCTTGGTTTCTTTACTACTGCGAAGTCCCACCAAGAAACTCTGAAGCAGAGGTGAAGGAGGGCGGGTAGTGGAGCAGCCATAGGGACACACATCTGGAAGAACTATAATTATTGCAAAGGGTGAGTAACGTCTCTTTCTTCTTCTTCAAGTAGTGTTGCTTTGGATGCTCCACTTCAGTGACTATCCCCGGGAGGAGGGAGCTTCAGAACAGAGACTAGTAGAGAAGTCAGAACTGCACTGCCCACTGCCATGTCAGATCTACAGACATGGACCAAGGCACAATGTTTGGAGAAGGTATGTACTGAAGACCCATAGCAGTCATGCAGATTTCAGGTACTGGAAAGTCCTTCAGTAAGGTCACAGATGTTAACTGCAACCTAGTAGAGTGGAGCCTCGTCTATACTACAAAGTTAGGTCGACACATACTGTGTTAGGTTGAGTTAATAATGTATGTGTCTACACTACTGAGTACCTTCCGCCGATCTAAAGGGCTTGTAAAGTCGACTTCTGTATTCCACCTCCGCGAGAGGCATAGTTGTACAGTTGACATCCACACATCAACATGGGAATAGTGTAGACACTGCGCTGTGTAATTTGAATGAATTGGTCTCCAGGAGGTGTCCCCCAGTGCTCTGCTGTGACCGCTCTGGAGAGCACTTTCAACTCCACTGCACTTCGGCCAGGTACACAGGAAACAGCCGCTCCCCTGTTAAAGCCCCGGGAACATTTGAATTTTCATTTCCTTTTTTATCGACATGGAGAGCTCGTCAGCACAGCTGACAATGGATGCTCAAGGCCGCAAACATGCTCCTGCATGGAGCGCACAGGAGGTAGTGGATCTTATTTCTGTGTGGGGAGAAGAGTCTGTGCAGGCAGAACTCTGAACCAGCAGAAGAAACGCTAACGTCTATGCCAAGATTGCGTGGGACATGGGGGAGAAGGGCTACACCAGCAGTGCCACGTGAAAAAAAAAGAGTTTCGGCAAGCTTACCAGAAGACAAGGGAGGTGAACAGTCGCTCTGGTTCTGAACCACAGACATGCTGCTTCTATGAGGAGCTGCATGCAATTCTAGGCAGCAACCCCACCACTACCCCAAAACGCTCGGTGGATACCTCCCAGGAGCCCCAGGCGACCTCGGGCAACAATGAGAAGGACATTGTTGACTGTGAAGAGGAGGAGGAGGAGGAGGAGAATGCGCAGCAGGCAAACAGAGGATCCATTTTTCCTCACAGCCAGGGAACTGAAGAACTTTTAAAAACTCTGAAGCCCATCCCCTCACAGGACCAATTGTTGGCCGAGTGTGATGCCGGGGAAGGCACCTCTGGTAAGTACACATTTTCAATCAGACTGTAGGGGTTACATGCTATTATTTTTAATGTTGAATCTGAATTAAAAAATTTGGATAGAAGTTAACAGCCACTCCAGGTAAACAGAGGGTGCTCTCTGGAAAAGACTGTTTATGTGCCTGGGATGGCCCAGGAATCCTCCCTTGAGATCTCTAGGAAGCTTTCGTTGAGGTACTCTGCAATCCTTTGCAGAAGGTTTCTGGGAAGAGCTGCCTTATTTCTTCCACCACGAAAGGACACTTTCCCATGCCACTCCAGTATTAACTCTGCTGGCATCATTGCGGCACAGCATTGCAGCATAAGGACCAGGTCTGTACCCAGACGCTTGCAGCATCTGCTCCCTTTCTGCCTCTGTCACCCTCAGGAGAGTGATATCGCATTTAGTCACCTCGGCGAAATGGGAAGGTTTTAAATGCTAGCCCTTAAACTGCAAGCAATTGGATAAGTAATCTGCCCGTTTGGTGAACTCTGGTCAAACAACCACTTTTCCGAGTGTGCCCTGGCTGTGCTTGGAAGGGATCACTGCGTATTGCAGGAGTGGGAGGCACAATGCTTCCTGTTCATCTCCCTTCCACCCCAACCTGGTGCCACTTTTGTAACAATCAAACTATTTGTGGGTCTTTACGTTGGTGCCTATCTTCAAGCACCATCCAGGTTCCTATGGGAAAGGGAGTTGTGCTGAGATGGCAACCAGTGATCCCAAGGATGTCTTAACAAAAGCTACAGCACAAGACCTCTCACCCAGGCCTTGTGGCCTGATTCACCATGGCTGTAGCAGCAAACCGACTCTTGCAGTAGCCAGCGGTTCTGCTTAAGTTGTGGCTTGCAGGGAAGTGCATTGAGCATTTTTTCTTTTATAAAAAGATTTAACCTTGCACCAGAAACAATGTATGCACTGTCAATGTTACCCTTGTGCTTTGTATTCTTTGCAGCTGAAACCTTGTCCGTAGGCACAGCCTCCATGCTGGAACAGAGTTTCCCAGATTAGAAGGTGGAAAAGAAGACTCGGGAAGACATGTTCAATGAGTTAATGCATGCCTTCCAGAGTGACAAGATGGAGCTCAGTGCATGGAGGATTGCGCTGTCAGAGAGCCTGCACAATGACTGTGAGGACAGAAGAGCATGCAGGAAACACACACGTGACACACAGGACAAGATGGTACAGATTATGAGGGAGCAAACAGACATGTTGAGGCATCTGGTTGAGGTTCAAGAAAGGAAGCTGGACACTAGAGTCCCTCTGCAGCCTGTGCTGAACCTGCTGCCATTGTCACCAAGTTCCACATCCTCCTCTCTCAGATGTCCTAGGATGTGGGAGCGGAAAGTCCGGTATCCCTTGCACTCAACTCCAGGGGAGGGTGCAAGGACCAGAAGGTGCCCATTCCCACACTTTTGATTGTTACTGCAGTGCAATTGTAAGCAAGCTGTCCTTGTTCCTCCTCCCCTCGCCAGTGTTATCAGCCCTTTTGCCCCAGGTTGTCTTACTTTTCTTTGCTGTTTCTCAAAGTTTGTGAGCATAACAAAAATCAATGGATTGAGGAGAAAAGGCTCTTTATTCATTCAGCACACTCTGATTAGCGGGGGTATAATTTACGGGGGAGTACATGCAATGAAGGGGACAGCTAGGTAAGGAACATCACACATAAGTGTCACATTACTGTGGGTCATTGATTAAACTAGTTTTCAAAGCCTCACAGAGACGCAGCGCACCTCAATGTGATCTTCTTACTGCCCTGGTGTCTGGCTGCTCAAAATTGGCTACCTCCCCACAGCCAGAAACTTTTTTACCCTCCACACAACCTCTCTACCCCCCACACAGCCAGAAACTTTTCTCCCTTTGTTTCGTGGATATTATGGAGCACACAGCACGCAGCAACAATAATGGGGATATTGCTTTCACTGAGTAAACCTAGTAAGCAAACTATGCCAGTGGGCTTTTAAACATCCAAAGGCCATTCTACCACCATTCTTGCTTAACCTATGGTTGAACCACTCCTTCCTGCTGTCCAGGATGTCTCTGTACCACTTCATGAGCCATGGGAGCAAGGGGTAGGCTGGATCTCTCAGGATCACAACTGACATTTCAACATCACCCAGGGTTATTTTGCAGTCTGGAAAGAAATTTCCTTCTTGCAGCTTTCTGAACAAACAAGAGTTCCTAAAGATGCGCGCATCATGGACCTTTCCTGACCATCCCACACTGATGTTAGTGAAATGGCCCCTGTGATCCACCAGCACTTGCAACACCATTAAGAAGTACCCCTTTCAATTTATGTATTCTTTGGCAAGGTGGTCTGCTACCAAATTAGGGATACGCATTCTGTCTATCACCCCACCGCAGTTAGGGAACCCCATCGTGGCAAAACCATCCACTATGTTCTGCACATTTCCCAGAGTCACTACCCTTCTGAGCAGAAGTCTATTGATTGCCCTGGCAACTTGGATCACAGCAGACCCCATGGAAGATTTACCGACTCCAAATTGATTCCACACTGACCAGTAGCAGTCTGGTGTTGCAAGCTTCCACAGAGCTATCGCCACTCACTTCTCAACTGTCAGAGCAGCTCTCATTTTAGCATCACTGCGCTTCAGGGCTGGGGAAAGCTCTTCACACAGTTCCATGAAAATGGCCTTGCGCATTTGAAAGTTCTGCAGTGACTGCTCGTCATCCCATAGCTGCATAACTATGCGTCCCACCAGTCAGTGCTCGTTTCCTGGTCTCAGAAGAGGCACTCCACCATGTCAAGTTGATACACAACTGTTGTCCACATCTGTGAATTGCTCTGCTGCATGGCTTCCAGCAGGATTGCGTGCATGGCATCATATTTTCCACGTGGCGGCTCCTGCTTCAACTGAGCAAATAAGTAGGATAAGGCATGAGGGGTTTGTAATGCTCACAACTACTGTGTACAGCTGAGCAGGGTCCATGCTTACTGTGCTATGGCATCTGCACAGGTAACCCAGGCTTAGGGAAAAGGGCATGAAAAAGGCTTGGTTTGCTGTTGATTTCAGGGATGGAGGGCAGGAGGAAGGCTAATGCCATGTTCCCATAACCACCCGTGCAAATGTTTTGGTCCCATGAGGCATTGCAAGCCCAACCCAACACTCCACTCACCTCCATGCACTGTGGGATAGCTACCCAGAGTGCAGCTCTCCGTGAGTCGATGCAAGCCCTGCTAGTGAGGATGAGCTCTACCGACACAATGTGCATAGTGGGGACATGCAGAATTGACTTGCTTAAATCGAAGGCTCAAAGTCAACTTAAATAAAATCGACCTAATTTTGTATTGTAGACATAACCTGGGCCAGAACTCTAGCAGGAGGTTGGGGGCATTGGCAACCGCATAGCAAGCAATAATACATCCCAAAATTCACTTTGATTGTCTCCAGGTGGAAGTGGTGGAACTCTTTGATCTGTCTACAATGGATACAAATAGTCTAGGAGACTTCTGAAATAATTTGGTCCTATCAAGAGACAAAGTCAATGCTCTTCTAACATCTTGTAACATCTTCTAACAACATGAAGGGTTTCTTCAGGTATGTTGGCAACAAGAAGAAAGCCAAGGAAAGTGTGGGCCCCTTACTGAATGAGGGAGGCAAGCTAGTGACAGAGGATGTGGAAAAAGCTAATGTACTCAATGCTTTTTTTGCCTCTGTTTTCACTAACAAGGTCAGCTCCCAGACTGCTGTGCTGGGCAACACAAAATGGGGAAGAGATGGCCAGCCCTCTGTAGAGATAGAGGTGGTTAGGGACTATTTAGAAAAGCTGGACGTGCACAAGTCCATGGGGCCGGACGAATTGCATCCGAGAGTGCTGAAGGAATTGGCGGCTGTGATTGCAGAGCCCTTGGCCATTATCTTTGAAAACTCGTGGCGAACGGGGGAAGTCCCGGATGACTGGAAAAAGGCTAATGTAGTGCCCATCTTTAAAAAAGGGAAGAAGGAGGATCCTGGGAACTACAGGCCGGTCAGCCTCACCTCAGTCCCTGGAAAAATCATGGAGCAGGTCCTCAAAGAATCAATCCTGAAGCACTTAGAGGAGAGGAAAGTGATCAGGAACAGTCAGCATGGATTCACCAAGGGAAGGTCATGCCTGACTAATCTAATCGCCTTTTATGATGAGATTACTGGTTCTGTGGATGAAGGGAAAGCAGTGGATGTATTGTTTCTTGACTTTAGCAAAGCTTTTGACACGGTCTCCCACAGCATTCTTGTCAGCAAGTTAAGGAAGTATGGGCTGGATGAATGCACTATAAGGTGGGTAGAAAGCTGGCTAGATTGTCGGGCTCAACGGGTAGTGATCAATGGCTCCATGTCTAGTTGGCAGCCGGTGTCAAGTGGAGTGCCCCAGGGGTCGGTCCTGGGGCCCGTTTTGTTCAATATCTTCATAAATGATCTGGAGGATGGTGTGGATTGCACTCTCAGCAAATTTGCGGATGATACTAAACTGGGAGGAGTGGTAGATACGCTGGAGGGGAGGGATAGGATACAGAAGGACCTAGACAAATTGGAGGATTGGGCCAAAAGAAATCTAATGAGGTTCAATAAGGATAAGTGCAGGGTCCTGCACTTAGGATGGAAGAATCCAATGCACCGCTACAGACTAGGGACCGAATGGCTCGGCAGCAGTTCTGCGGAAAAGGACCTAGGGGTGACAGTGGACGAGAAGCTGGATATGAGTCAGCAGTGTGCCCTTGTTGCCAAGAAGGCCAATGGCATTTTGGGATGTATAAGTAGGGGCATAGCGAGCAGATCGAGGGACGTGATCGTTCCCCTCTATTCGACACTGGTGAGGCCTCATCTGGAGTACTGTGTCCAGTTTTGGGCCCCACACTACAGGAAGGATGTGGATAAATTGGAAAGAGTACAACGAAGGGCAACGAAAATGATTAGGGGTCTAGAGCACATGACTTATGAGGAGAGGCTGAGGGAGCTGGGATTGTTTAGTCTGCAGAAGAGAAGAATGAGGGGGGATTTGATAGCTGCTTTCAACTACCTGAAAGGGGGTTTCAAAGAGGATGGCTCTAGACTGTTCTCAATGGTAGCAGATGACAGAACGAGGAGTAATGGTCTCAAGTTGCAATGGGGGAGGTTTAGATTGGATATTAGGAAAAACTTTTTCACTAAGAGGGTGGTGAAACACTGGAATGCGTTACCTAGGGAGGTGGTAGAATCTCCTTCCTTAGAGGTTTTTAAGGTCAGGCTTGACAAAGCCCTGGCTGGGATGATTTAACTGGGACTTGGTCCTGCTTTGAGCAGGGGGTTGGACTAGATGACCTTCTGGGGTCCCTTCCAACCCTGATATTCTATGATTCTATGATTCTATGATTCTATGATCTGAGGTAGGGAAAGAAGTTTCCTGACCCAAGTTATGTGGTTTTGGAGAAAAAGGGCAGTATACACATGGTCTGAGTCAGATGAAACTCAGATGATACCTTAGGAAGGAATTTGGGATGTGGATGTAGAAACTTTATCTTTGAAAAATACTGCGAAGGGAGGACCCACCATCAAGGTCCTGATTTTCCCCAACTCTTTAAGCCGATGTAATGGCTAAAAAAATGTTGTCTTCATGGATAAGTGTAATAATGAGCAGGTCACGAAGGTTCAAAAGGAGGCCCTCTGAGAGCTCTGAGAACTAGTTTAAGATTCCAGACTGAAGTGGGGGCTTTTACTTGAAGGAAGAGGTTCCCCAGTCCTTTAATTAACTTCACAGTTGTGCGGTGAAGGAATACTGAGAATCCTTCCACTGGAGAATGGAAGGCTGATGAACTTGATAAACCTGTTTTCTGCTGTTGTATCAGGTAATCCAGCATAAGTGTAAGTAAGGCAGAATCAGGTGCAATTTGCCAGTATTTGCCACAATTTGCCACACCAACAGCCAAATCTTTTCCACTTCTGAAGGTAGAACATGGGTAGATTCCTTCCTGCTGTATCTCTACTGAACAGATGTACTGTAAGCCTGTGAACCATCAATGAGCCATGCTTTCAGGCAGAGAATCTTTAGTCTGGGATGAAGCACTCAGCCCGCATCTTGAGAGAGAAGATGAGGGAAGGATGGAGATTGATCGCCAGACAAAGACAATCAAAACAAATAAGATACCATGCTTGTCTTAGCCACATAGGGACTATTAGGATAACCTTGTCCTTGTCCTGCCTGATCTTGTTCATCACTTCTAGAATTAGAGGTTTGGGGGGAAAATACATAATACAGCTCCTTCATCTAAGGAAAGAGAAAGCATCTCCCAAGGATTGAAGGCCAAGGCATTCCCTTGAACAGATGAGGCAACACTTTTTATTTGTGGCTGAGGCAAAAAGATCCACCTCTGGACGTTCCCACATTCAAAATATGTCTTCTAGAATCTATGGATCCAGTGCCATTTGTAGTCCTGGGCGAAGCATCTGCTGAGACCATCAGCTGTGGTGTTTTGTACTCCAGGAAGGTACAGTGTGAAAATGTGAATATGATGGGTTGTGCACCAATTCCATAACTTTATTGCTTCAGCATACAGAGAGAAGGATCTCGCTCCACCCTGCCAGTTGATATAAAACATGCAGGCCACATTGTCCATCAGGTTCTTGATAGACTTCCCTCTGATGAGAGGTAGAAAGTAGAGACAGGCATTTCTGACTGCCCTAATTCCAGCAGGTTGATGTGAAGACTGGTCTCCTGAAGTGACTATCTGTGCTGGACTGCATGAAGACTGAAATGCACCCCCTCTCCCATCCAAGCAGCAATACATCTGTCCCAATGTTATGGTAATCCTTCCATCAGTCTAGGGAATCTTCCACCTGACGCAAAACAGAAACTTATTTGTCAAAGCTGGGTCCATTTTGTGAATAGACTGTTCTGAGCTATGCTTGAAAGCAATAAAGGCATAATCTTGCATGATTATGATTATGATGAAAGTGCAAGCAACATGTGCCCAGGTGCTGCAAACAGAACCTCACTGAGGTTTGAGAGCTTGCTTTAATAGTCTTGATGAAGTTTAATAAGGTTACGAATCTCTCCATAACAAGATAGGCCCTAGTAGTTGGTGAATCCAAAGACACCCCTATGAAGTAAATTTTCTGCGTGTGGGTCAATCCAGACTTGTTGAAACTGAGCAGGAGGCCTAACTGCAGATAGTAACAGGGCCCTCTAGGTGGCTGACAGCACTTCCCTATAAGACTGACCCTTGAACAGCCAGTTGTTGAGGTATGGAAACATGACAATTGCCTCTCAGTGAAGGGGAGCAGCCAGCTCTGCCAGAACTTTTGAGAACACTCCTGGAGTTGGGGAGGGTATCACAATATGGAAATAGGCATCTTGGAGGTTGAGGGCTAAAAAATAATCCCCTTGGTCCAATGAAGGAATTATCACTGACTGAGTCACTATCCTGAAATTTTGGGACTTCACAAATTTGTTTAGGAGGTCTAGATCTAAAATCGGTCTCCACCCTCTGTTTTTCTTTGGTTGAGAAAGTACCTCAAGAACCCCTTCCTCCCCTTGTAGAGCTGGGACAAACTCTAGCACTTCTAATCGAGTTTGTCTCCTGTCTTAGTAGGAGCTCATGAGAGGGGTCCCTAAAGAGGGGGAAGGAGGGGGGATGTGAAGTGAATGACATAGCCCAGTGTAACAAACTCCAAAATTCATTTGCCTGTGGTAACGTGCTCTCATGCATGCCGGAAATGGGAGAGCTAGCTTCCAAATGGCAGGAGAAGGCACACAGTTGTAGCTGGCAGGCTAAAAAGAGTGAGAGGCTTCAAACTCTTAACCAGCCTGTCAAAACTGATGCTTTGAAGATGAAACTGTATACCTGAACCAGATAGTTCTGTGTTTCCCTTCCTCTGGAACCTGTGCTTCTTTCTGGGGTTCGGTAGGTCTCTGGAACATGGAGAAATATATCATGTGGGAATCTCTAGGCAGTGGGAGATCTATTAAACCTCCTCTTGCTTGCAGGAATATAGATTCCCAGCAATCACAGAGTGGCTCTGTAGTTTTTCAGAGTATGAAGGGACTCACCCATGTTCTCTGCAAACAACTTATGCCTGTTGAAGGGAAGGTCCTCCATGGTACTCTGGAGCTTCTTTAGGAAGAAGCCACAATGACCTGTACATGACTACTGCTGTAGAGATGGAACAGGCTGCTGTGTCTCCAGCTTCCAAGGATGCTTGGAGGGATGTCCAGGCTAACAATTGTCCTCCAGCAACAATAGTTTGGAATTGCTCTCTTTGTTCTGGAAGAAGGTGCTCAAAAAACTCATTAAATTATACAGTTCATGTGATTGTATTTGGACATAAGGGCCTGATAAGTAGTGTCCCAAAATTGTAGAGTCACTGATGAATAGGACTTCTGTCCAAAAAGATGGAGATTCCTCTAGTCCTTGTTTTATACAGCTGCCTTGGCATGCTTTAGTTTTCTCTGCTCATTTATTGCCTCTACCACCAGGGAATAGGAGAGGAATGGGAGAACAAAAATTCAGAGCTTTGGTGGGAACATAGTCTTTTCTATCAGACCTCTTGCAAGTTGGTGGCACTTTAGCTGGGGTCTGCTGAACCATCCTCATGAGATCCAAGATCACCTCATTAATTGGAATGGTGTTTAATCTGGTTGGTGTTGCTGATTGGAGGATATCTAATAACTTGTGTTGCAATTCCTTGACCTCTTCAAGCAGTATCTGAAGGTAGTCTGCCAAGCTATTTGAAGAAGAACTATTAACCGAAGTATGTAACCTCTCGCTGAAACACGCCTCTGTGCCAGATGACTGGAGGGTAGCTAACGTAACACCGATTTTTAAAAATGTCTCTAGAAGCAATCCTGGCAATTAATGGCAGGTGAACATAACTTCAGTACCGGGCAAACTGGTAGAAACTGTAGTAAAGTCTCCTCAGCTGAAGTCTTTGTCTTCCCAGCGTTCTTGTTGCTTCCTGTGTAGATGAAGGAGGAGAAAGGCAAAGGCATGATGCTACTGTCCTTTAATTTATACCCTCAGTCCATGTGCTGGGAAAATACTAGCCCAGACATGTTCTGGTGGGCTTTGCTGAGACATACAGTTGAGCAATCCCCCTGGTGTGGTCTTGTGCAACTGAGTCATAGAGTTGAGAAGTCCCCATTGGCACAACTCCCCTGCTCATTAACAGTGATTTAACAACCTTCTGGCCAGGGGTCACCACCCTTGTAATGGAGACTCTCATACTTACAACATATTTCACTAAAACCATATAGCAAAATATCATAACTTCATATACACTAATGAAATACATATTTTGACAGAACAATGTGTTTCGGCAGATCATGACCTTTCACATGATATCCTTCATGGCATGCTTTGTATGAAATATATCATAATTATATATGAATGATGAATATAGGGGTTACAGGGTGCTGCTTTGAGGTACAGAGTGCCACAGAAGACAGGAGTGGAGCGCTCCAAAATTTTACTGTTCTGTAGACTCTCCATGAAGCTCTGGTACTGGCCACTGTCGGAGACAGGAGACTGGGATAGACAGACCATTGGTCTGACCCAGTATGACAATTCTTATGTTCCAATCATTAATTGGTGTCACTTTAGAAATTGATTTCTATCGTCGTTGGCAGCATGCTCAGTACTTTACAAGACACAAAAGTGGAGATGGACTACGCTCTGAGGCATTTTTAGTCTAAAGTGTAGCTATATGGTCTAATCTTTGCATTAGCTGGACCACACATATTTCACTTCCAATCATTTTTATTAAAAAATAACATATATTTTACAGTACTACCTGAAGTGACAATAAAAAACCCATAAAACACTGATACTACTCTGATTAAACTTTCCACAGAGAAGAAGTAATGGACATAGATTATTAAAAAGGTCTAAAAGTCAGCCATCATTATTGTAAGTTTCATTATTACAGTCTGAGCTTGTTTTATTGCAATGTAAATATTTGTTCTCAATGGTACAGTTGATTGTGATGAAAAAATCTAAGCAAATGTGGACAGACCCAGCTCCCAGCTCCTACTATAAACCACTGGAGGCTTCTCCACAGCAAACAAAAGGAAATATAAACCTCATTCTCAGGGTAAGCCTTCACAGCAGAGGCAACTTGGGTGATCTGCACAAAGGTCTGAGCATCAGGATTAGCCTATCCCAGGTGTGAGCAGTCACAATGCAAAGCAGTACTTGAGTTACTGTCTCTTCACTGGTGCTTACTCAGGGGTGTCACTAGGACTTCTGGGGGCATATCCCCTGGTTCTTTGTACTGCAGATAGCTGAGCTGCTCTATGATTCATTCTGAATTGGGGAAGAATTTGTCCATCATTCTGGATACAGCAGGGGAAATGTGGGAAAGCACTGTAGACTATCAGCACTCAAATGATTCAGCCTGCATCCTCACTGCAAAGTGGGCAGGATATTAGCCTGAAAGAAAGCAGAACCCAGGCTCTAACCCTAACCCATGCCCCCCGCTATGCCAGCTAGCCTAGGTTCAAAGCAGACATGCCAAACCTGAAAAAAAAATGCAGAAATTGGGCTTATTTTTGGCTTAATTGGCTTGTGAGTTGCTTGTTGGCTAGTTTTGGCTTGTAGCTTGTTGCTTGTTTGGCTTGTAGCTTGTTGTAGCCTGTTGTTTCTTTTTTTGATCAGCTCCCAGCAAGGGGGAGCAAGAAGGAGCAAGGTGGCGAGAGAGTCATGGGTGCACAGCAGACCCATGACAGTCCCAGACTGCACGCCGGGGGAACTAGTCACATCAAGTGTTGGGGTTCTTAGAGATTGGCTTGTTTTGGCCTTGTTTTGAAATGGGATTAGCTTGATTTTTGGCTTATTATGAAAGTCAGGATGCTTATTTACCACATGAAAGTTGGCAACTGTGCTCCACGCACTAAACATACTCCTACCTGGAATAAGTGGGAGGTATTGGATCTCCTGGGCCTGTGAGGAGAAGTGGCTGTGCAAGCACAGCTACAGACCAGTCATAGAAACACGGACATCTACGAAAAGATTGCATGGGAATGCAAGCAAAGGCAAACAGCAGGGATCAGCAATAGTGCTACGTGAAAGTGAAGGAACTGAGCCAGGCAGACCTGCCACTTTTACTACAAGCTGCACCCAACCAGCATCCTGCAAATCACCACGGATACCTTGGAAGAGCCCTAAGACGAAGACCCTTACTGTGAACAGTGAGGTAGGGGAGGAGAGAGTCACCTTGTGTTGTACATCTTTCTGTTGTGACTGTAAATCCAATGATACATCTGTCTGTTTTTTTGCAGCAGCTGCTGCTGTTACACCCTCCATACCTGCTGAATGTCTAACTCTGCTGAGGAGGAGAAAGAAAAGGAGTAGGGAGGACATGTTCACTGAGATCTTACAAGCCTGTGCTGCATCAGACTGCAAATATATTGCCTGAAGTGCCAACATAGCAGACAGCATGGAGAGGGAAAGATCAGACAGGAGAAAAGCCCAGGAAAAAGAAAGGGAGATGCAAGATGACGTAGTGGGTCTTCTCAGGCAGCAAACGCAAATGCTGCAGACCCTGGCTGCCCTACAGGTCCAAAAATCCCAGACTTCCCACCCTCTGCTCTCCTTAGAGAACTCCATGGTAGCAGCTCCCTGCAGTCCCCAATATTCTATGTGGCACCAAGGGCTACATCAATACCCCTACCATTCCCTGAGATGGGTCACCATGGAAGACTACAGTTTCTCATGAAGTGATCTGTGAGAGCTGCAGTTGTAGTTGCATGGAGTGGAAAATACAATAGGCAGGTTAAATACACAGCACATGAAAAGATGGGAGCTGCCTTACTAAATGAGGGGTCAGTGCGAATGAGCCAGTCCAATTAAGGTGGAAGTGGCCTATTCCCAACTCTGTCCGCATATCTATTCAAGGGACACCATAACCACATCAGCTACACCATCAGGGGCTCGTTCATCTGCACATCTACCATGGTGATATATGCCATCATGTGCCTGCAATGCCCCTCTGCCATGTACATTGGCCAAACCGGATAGTCTCTATGCAAAAGAATAAATGGACACAAATCAGACATCAAGAATTGTAACATTCAAAAACCAGTAGGAGAACACTTCAATCTCCATGGACACTCAATAACAGATTTAAAAGTGGCAATTCTTCAACCAAAAAACTTCAAAAACAGACTCCAATGAGAAACTGCAGAACTGGAATTAATTTGCAAACTGGACACCATCAAATTAGGCCTGAATAAAAACTGGGAATGGATAGGTCACTACAAAAACTAATTTCCCTCTGCTGATACTCTCACGTTCTTGTCAACTGTTTGAAATGGGCCACCTTGATTTCATTGGCCTCATTAGCACTACAAAAGTGATTTTCCCTCCCTTGGTATTCACCCCTTCTTTTCAACTGTAGAGAATAGGACACTTCCACCTTAATTGAATTGGCTCGTTAACACTGACCCTCCACTTGGTAAGGCAACTCCCATCTTTTCATGTGCTGTGTACTTATACCTGCCTACTGTATTTTCCACACCATGCATCTGATGAAGTGGGTTTTAGCCCATGAAAGCTTATGCCCAAATAAATTTGTTAGTCTCTGAGGTGCGACAAGGACTCCTCATTGTTTTTGCTGAAAAAGACTAACATGGCTACCACTCTGAACGTTGTATATGTGTAGCCAAAACAGACTATATATGTGCACTGAAATGAACAGAAATGTTTGCTGCTTTTCCAATTTCAAAGTCCCATTCTGTTAATTTATGTTTAAAATTTGTATTACATTGCCTGATGTTTTTTGCATTGTTTTTCTGCACTGTTTTTGCCACTCAGTAAAATTCTATTTTTTTAAAAGTAAAATGATCTTCATTAGTTCACAACACCTATTTGAAGAAGGCATAGCAGTACTCAAAACACCTAGTACTTATAAATGTAGAATAACATAAAACGCACAGGTTCAAGAAAACACCCACTCATAGTTATAAATGTACAACAAGCACTACGCAATACCTAGCAGCACCCAAGCTTCAGGCCCAGGGAACAGTCTAGCACAGAACACTACTGTGGTTGAACATTAAAATGCTCTTTCAAAGCCTATCTCAACTGCATAGCTCCACCTTGAGCTCTTGTACTGGCCCTCATGTCTGGCTGTTCAAAATCAGCGGACAGCCACTCCACTCTGGCAGCAGCTTTTCACCCTTAACCTCTGAAAACAACCACTGGAGTATTTTCCTCACTCAGATCCCATCTAGTGAGTAATCACCACCAGCATCCCTCCAATCTACCAAAAGCACATTCAACAGTCATTTAGCACCTTCTTGGCCAGCAGTTGAATCTTTCCTGGGTGCTGTCAAGAGGAGACAGGCCAGTCCTTGCTTACAGACAGCCCCCCAACCTGAAGCAAATACTCACCAGCAACCACACAAAAAAACCACTAACTTAGGAACCTATCCTTGCAACAAAGCCCGTTGCCAACTCTGTCCACAATCTATTCAGGGGACACCATCATAGGGCCTAATCACATCAGCCACACTTTCAGAGGCTCGTTCACCTGCACATCTACCAATGTGATATATGCCATCATGTGCCTGCAATGCCCCTCTGCCATGTACATTGGCCAAACTGGACAGTCTCTAAGTAAAAGAATGGACACAAATCAGACGTCAAGAATTATAACATTCAAAAACCAGTTGGAGAACACTTCAATCTCTTTGGTCACTCAATTACAGACCTAAAAGTGGCAATTCTTCAACAAAAAAACTTCAAAAACAGACTCCAACGAGAGACTGCTGAATTGGAATTAATTTGCAAACTGGATAAAATTAACTTAGGCTTGAATAAAAACTGGGAGTGGATGTGTCATTAAACAAAGTAAAACTATTTCCCCATGTTTATTTCCCCACCCTGCCGCTACTGTTCCTCACATGTTCTTGTCAACTGCTGGAAATGGAACACCTTGATTATCACTACAAAAGGCTTCCCGCCCCCCCGCTTGCTCTCCTGCTGCTAATAGCTCACCTTACCTGATCACTCTTGTTACAGTGTGTATGGTAACACCCATTGTTTCATATTCTCTGTGTATATAAAATCTCCCCACTGTATTTTCCACTGCATGCATCCGACAAAGTGAGTTGTAGCTCACAAAAGCTTATGCTCAAATAAATTTGTTAGTCTCTAAGGTGCCACAAGTACTCCTTTTCTTTTTGCGGATACAGACTAACACGGCTGCTACTCTGAAAGGTGGCCTGTGTATGGTTTCATGAGCCAGGAGAGCCAGAAGTAGGCTGGATCCCACGGAATCACTATTGGCATATCAGCATCACAACAGTAATCTGCTGGTCAGAAAAGAACGTCCTTGCTTGAAGCTTTCTGAATAGTCCTGTGTTCTTAAAGATGTGAGTGTCATGTACCTTCTCTAACCTGCCACATTGATACTGGTGAAGCATCCCTGGGGATCGACCAGTGCTTGCCTAATCAGTTGATGTTATCAGGTGTGACGGGGAAAGGCCAGATGGCTATAGAAAAGTAGTGAGAGATAGATATATTAGCTCCAGGCTAAACAAATCCCTGGTACTAGGATAAGTGAAATGGCAGCTGCTCCAGGTCAATTAAGACACCTGGGGTCAATTAAGAACTTTCCAGAAGGCAGGGAGAATGCTAGGTTGATTTGGATACCTGAAGCCAATCAGGGGCTGGCTGAAACTAGCCTTAGTTAGTCAGGTGGGTGTGCATGTCAGGAGCTGTGGGAGGAAGTTGCGCTGTTGGAGAGGCTGAGTAGTACACACCATGTCAGGCACAAGGAAGGAGGTCCTGAGGTAAGGGTGAAGTGGAGTTTGAGGAAGTGAGGGCTGCTGTGGGGGAAGTAGCCCAGGGAATTGTACATGTCATGTTTCTAAAAGGTCAGCTACCACAGCTGATACTATTAGGGTCCCTGGGCTGAAGCCCGGAGTAGAGGGTGGGCCCGGGCTCCCCCACCCCGACCTTTGCCCCCTGATTAATCACTGAGACTGGGAGACAACAGAGACTGTGCAAGGAAGGATAACTTCTCCTCACCTCCCTCGCTGGCTTATGATGAAAATGGCTCAGTAGACTGTGACCCTTGTCTCTAGAGAGAGAAGGGTTACGTGCAGGGTCACGGTGAGCCTCTGAGGCTAGCAAAATCCACCAGGAAATGCGGGACCCACAGAGGCAAGGACAGAGCTTTGTCACATAGGGTTTATGGGTTCCCAGATTCATAGATTCATAGATACTAAGGTCAGAAGGGAGCATTCTGACCATCTAGTCCAACCTCCTGCACAACGCAGGCCACAGAATCTCACCCACCCACTCCTATGAAAAACCTCACCTATGTCTGAGCTATTGAAGTCCTCAAATCGTAGTTTAAAGACTTCAAGGAGCAGAGAATCCTCCCTCAAGTGACCTGTGCCCCATGCTACAGAGGAAGGCAAAAAACCTCCAGGGCCTCTTCCAATCTGCCCTGGAGGAAAATTCCTTCCCGACCCCAAATATGGCGATCAGCTAAACCCTGAGCATATGGGCAAGATTCACCAGCCAGATACTACAGAAAACTCAGATCCCATCCATCTAATATCCCATCACAGGCCATTGGGTCTATTTACCATGAATAGTTAAAGATCAATTAATTACCAAAATCACATTATCCCATCATACCATCTCCTCCATAGACTTATCGAGTAGAATCTTAAAGCCAGGTAGATCTTTTGCCCCCACTGCTTCCCTTGGAAGGCTATTCCAAAACTTCACTCCTCTGATGGTTAGAAACCTTCGTCTAATTTCAAGTCTAAACTTCCTGGTGGCCAGTTTCTACCCAAGTGTTCTTGTGTCCACATTGGTGCTGAGCTTAAATAATTCCTCTCCCTCTCCTGTATTTATCCCTCTGATAAGATTTATAGAGAGCAATCATACCTCCCCTCAACCTTCTTTTAGTTAGGCTAAACAAGCCAAGCTCCCCTCAACCTTCTTTTAGTTAGGCTAAACAAGCCAAGCTCCTTAAGTCTCCTTTCATAAGACAAGTTTTCCATTCCTTGGATCATCCTAGTAGTACCTGCTCCAGTTTGAATTCATCCTTTTTAAACATGGGAGACCAGAACTGCACACAGTATTCCAGGTGAGGTTTCACCAGTGCCTTGTATAACGGTACTAAAACCTCCTTATCCCTACTGGAAATACCTCTCCTGATGCATCCCAAAACCGCATTAGCTTTTTTCATAGCCATATCACATTGGCAGCTCACAGTCATCCTATGATCAACCAATACTCCAAGGTCCTTCTCCTCTTCCGTTACGTCTAATTGATACGTCCCCAGCTTATAACTAAAATTCTTGTTATTAATCCCTAAATGCATAACCTTACACTTCTCACTATTAAATTTCATCCTATTACTATTACTCCAGTTTACAAGGTCATCCAGATCCTCCTGTATAATATCCCGATCCTTCTCTGAATTGGCAATACTTCCTAGCTTTGCATCATCTGCAAACTTAATTAGCACACTCCCACTTTTTGTGCCAAGGTTAGTAATAAAAAGATTAAATAAGATTGGTCCCAAAACTGATCCCTAAGGAACTCCACTGGTAACCTCCCTCCAGCCTGACAGTTCGCCTTTCAGTAGGACCCATTGTAGTCTCCCCTTTAACCAATTCCTTATCCACCTTTTGATGTTCATATTGATTCCCATCTTTTCCAATTTAACTAATAATTCCCCATGTGGCACGGTATCAAACGCCTTACTGAAATCTAGGTAAATTAGATCCACTGCGTTTCCTTTATCTAAAAAATCTGTTACTTTCTCAAAGAAGGAGATCAGGTTGATTTGGCACGATCTACCTTTTGTAAAACCATGTTGTATTTTGTCCCATTTACCATTGACTTCAATGTCCTTAACTAATTTCTCCTTCAAAATTTTTTCCAGGACCTTGCATACTACAGACGTCAAACTAACTGGCCTGTAGTTACCCGGATCACTTTTTTTTCCTTTCTTGAAAATAGGAACTATATTAGCAATTCTCCAATCATTCAGTACAACTCCTGAGTTTACAGATTCATTAAAAATTCTTGCTAATGGGCTTGCAATTTCAGTTGCCAATTCCTTTAATATTCTTGGATGAAGATTATCTGGGCCCCCAGATTTAGTCCCATTAAGCTGTTTGAGTTTCGCTTCTACTTCAGATATGGTAATAACTACCTTCATATCCTCATTCCCATTTGTCATGCTACCATTATCCCTAAGATCCTCTTTAGCCTTATTAAAGACTGAGGCAAAGTATTTGTTTAGATATTGGGCCATGCCTAGATTATCTTTAACCTCCACTCCATCCTCAGTGTTTAGCGGCCCCACTTCTTCTTTCTTAGTTTTCTTCTTATTTATATGGCCATAGAACCTTTTACTATTGATTTTAATTCCCTTTGCAAGGTCCAATTCTACTCAATTTTTAGCCTGTCTCACTTTATCCCTACATGTTCTGACCTCAATAAGGTAGCTTTCCTTGCTGATCCCTCCCATCTTCCACTCCCTGTATGCTTTCTGCTTCTTCTTAATCACCTCTCTAAGATGTTTGCTCATCCAGCTTGGTCTACAACTCCTGCCTATGAATTTTTTCCCCTTTCTTGGGATACAGGCTTCCGATAGCTTCTGCAGCTTTGATTTAAAGTAATCCCAGGCCTCCTCTACCTTTAGATCCATAAATTCTTCAGTCCAATCCACTTCCCTAACTAATTTCCTTAATTTTTGAAAGTCAGCCCTTTTGAAATCAAAAACCCTAGTTGCAGATTTATTTTTGTTAATCCTTCCGTTCAGTTTGAACTGAATTAGCTCATGATCACTTGAACCAAGATTATCCCCTACAACCATTTCTTCTATGAGGTCCTCACTACTCACCAAAACCAAATCTAAAATGGCATCCCCTCTAGTCGGTTCAGCAACTACTTGATGAAGGAATCCATCAGCTATCGCATTTAGGAAAATCTGAGCCCTATTATTATTACTAGCACTGGTCCTCCAGTCTATATCTGGGAAGTTAAAGTCTCCCATGATCATGCAGTTTCCATTAGTATTTACTTGATTAAAAACATTAAAAAGGGCGCTATCCATATCCAAATTAGATACCGGCGGTCTATAGCATACCCCAAGCACTATCGTAGGAGAGGCTCTACTAGTTATTTTCCCCAATGTAATTTCTGCCCAGACGGATTCTGTCTTATCCATTGCATAGCTTCTTGTTTCTTTACATTGTACCTCATCAGTGATATACAATGCTACTCCACCACCTTTACCTTTATTTCTGTCTTTCCTAAACAGCACATACCCTTCAATACCTGTAGTCCAGTCATGATTACTATTCCACCATATTTCTGTTATCCCTATAATATCTGGTTTCACTTCCTGCACCAGTAGCTCTAATTCCTCCATTTTGTTACCTAGGCTCCTCGCATTGGTGTACAAACATCTTAATTTTTGCTGTTTGGCCTCGCTCACATTTTGTACCCTATTAGGCACAGTCATTCTACAGCCAGTGTAACTTATTAGACTGATATCCACACTGCCCTTGCTCCTTATATACATTCTCCTACCCACGGCTGTATCCTTTCTTACTTCATCTTCTTCCCTCTCAATGCTAAAATCTGGCGTGGAGATTACTTGGACATCTCCCAACCATCTCCCCCAAATTCCTAGTTTAAAGCTCTCTTTATCAGTTGTGTCAGCCTCGATCGTAGAAGTCTATTTCCTTCCCTACTCAGATGAAGTCCATCCCGAGAGAACTGTCCTCTGTCCGTGAATGCCTCCCAGTGGCCATACATCCCAAAGCCTTCCTTATAGCACCACTGCCTAAGCCATCTGTTGACAGTCATAATCTCGTCACACCTTTGTTGCCCTTCTCTAGGAACAGAGAGGATCCCACTAAAGATCACCTGAGCCTCGATTTCCTTAAGCGTCTTCCCCAGCCTAGCATAGTCTCCCTTAATACTTTCCAGAGAGAATCTAGCCATATCATTTGTTCCCACATGAAGGATAATTAGGGGATTCTTTCCTGCTCCCTTTAGGATCCTTTTCAACCTCAGGTCTACATCCTGTATCTTAGCACCTGGAAGACAGCACACTCTTCTATTCTCTGGATCAGCTCTAGTTACAGGCCTGTCTATTCTTCTCAATAAAGACTCCCCGATTACATAGACCTCCTTTTCCTGGTGACGGTGCTATTCTCTAGTCTCTCACCTGTTCCCTCTGGCTGCAAGTTCTTTCCATTCCTATTTTCCCTTATAATCCTCTTCAACCCATCCTGTATCCTCCTGGGGCTCATATTTGGTGGTCTCCCTTGACTCTTCCCCTTTTCCTATAGGACTAGCCTCTCTTCTCTTCTTCTTTGCCCTTCCACCTTCAGCTACTACCTGCTGAGCCCCTTCTTCATTTTCCAACTCTGAAAACCTGTCCTAAGCTCTATTTCTCCTTCACTTGCCCGTCTTTTCCTCTGCCTGGTCCTTTTAGTCACATGCTTCCACTGACCACTTTCCTCACCCAGTCTCCCCTCAAAATTCCCCAGCCCTGCTTCCATCTGTAAGTCTGAGCTTTTCCCTTCAGATACCTCATGTCTTTGCTCCATCATCTGCTCAAACCCCTTCCTAAACTCAACCAGACTTTCCACCTGCATCTCCAGACCTTGGATCTTTTCCTCCATCAGCTCTATCAGACGGCATTTCATGCAGAAAAAACTCTTACCAGGTCCCCCCTCCAGGATCATGTACATACCGCAGCTTCCACATCCAGTCATCCTCATTGTGTCTTCCATTACAGGAGTCACTCCCACAGCTGCCTCCGTATCCATCATAGCCTTCCCACCTAAGTCCTGTGAATCTGGGAAACAGAAGCCACACCAAAAAGACCACCACCCACAGCAAAAACAAACCCCAAACAAGCATCACAATACAAACTCCCACTCAGACTCCCCTGTTTACTGCTCTGTTTGCTAGCTCCTGTGCCGCTGCAGCTGTCTGATGAATGTGGGCAGATATTTTCAGAAAACCATACTAGCCAAATCATGCTGTAGACTACCACATTCAGCATGTGTTTATAACTCCACTGTTAGACCAAATACCCTTATATATAAAAGTCAAGGAACCCATGTTAAAATGCTGGTAGCAACAGCAGTGTTTTAACATCAGTATCGTAAGCCCAGTTCTATCAGCTCTTAGTTTAATACTCCATATTAAAGAGCAATACCTCAAACTAAAGACTCAGTATTGTAGATTTTCTGATAATGTAATTGATCTTCCAGATGAGAGTGTTTTACATAATAGGGCAATGTATTGTGATAACGTAGCCAACAAAAGAATATAAAGTATGTTTTCATTTTTCAAAGTATAGTTTTTATTATACATGTATAGTTTTAGATAGATAAGATAGACAGAAGTGAATTTTTGAAAACCAGTTTTAAAAGAAAGTTTTAGGAGCTGTGAGGAAAACAATTATATTTCAGGATGTAACTCTGAAATTAATTTGGATGCTAAATTTCTCACATTTATAAAATATAAATAGGGCAGATCTAAAGATAACCCTCAGATTATGGGCTTCAATAACAGAAAAGATGGGAGTGTTGTCATTAATGACAAAGAAGAGCGAGTAGGGAATGTTTCAGAGGAAAGATGAGAAGTTCAGTTACAGTTAGGTAAGTTTAAACTGATGGATGGTTGAAATTCAAGAGGAGGACTCAGAGAGAGACAGGCCTAGATATGGAATTGGCGGGAGGAAAACAGGATTAGAGTAGAGAGATAGATTTGTGAATCGTAAGTATAACGAAGCCACGTTTGAGGATGAGATCATACAGGAAAGGAATATAGACAGAGAGAAGAGTGGGGCTGAAGAGGGAGTGGGAGAGAAGCAGACTTATTGAAAGAAAAGCTGAAGGAATGAGAAAAAGGTAGGAAATCGAGGAGAAGATTTGGTCACAAAAGACAAGGTTAACACAATATCAAGGAGCATATGATTAACAATGTCAAAAACATGAGAGAGATTAAGTAGGGTTAGGGTGGACAACTTGGTAATATTTAAAAACCAGACATTCCAACAGGAATTCTGGAACCTCCCCTGTCCTAACTCTTCCCCTGAGGCTTCGCCCTTATCATGCTTCTTCCCCCGTGGTCCCACCGCTACTCCCAAGGCCCTGCCCCATCCACTCCTCTTTCCCTCTCCCCCAGTCGCTTGCTGCTTTTTTCCTCCCCTTTCCCTTCCCTGTCCTGGATCAGGAGCTAGGGCTGGGAGCTTGGAACTGCAGCCACCCAATTCAGGTAGAAGGCAGCCCCAGCTGAGTAGGGGCTGGTGCGGGTCATGACCCAGTGCCTCCCTGCATCCCTCACCCACAGTAACCAGACTTTGGGTGTCCGGTCAGTAGATATGACTGGGCACTGTCAGGTCCCCTTTTTGACGGGACTTTCCAGTCAAAAACTGGGCACCTGGCCACCCTAAGTAGAATAAGAATAGAATGGAGACCCTGAGGCCCTATTTATGGCTTGATATGAGATCAGGCATTCAAACAAGCATACTACATATATCTTGGCTTGCATGTGGATATGTGTATCTGGAACTCAAAACCTGATTATGTTGTTTAAAGGTTAATGGGAAGAATTCTGACATTTATAACCTAGTTTTCTTGACCTCATGAAAGGAACTGCGTCTGTGGCAAAGCTGAGGTGAGGTTTTATAAAGAAGTTGTTCTCCTAGGATAAAACATGTTAGCCTTGTCCCAAAAATTCATATGAAAAATGTCTTAATTGGTAAAAATTATTATTATTTTTGCCCAGCTGCGTTAAGATATGATGAACAGAATTTTGCCAAACTTTATAAAAATTAATCACCTTGAGTCTAAGAATAGCTCTGAAAATTTAAGACTCAATTTTTTAAAAATTATAGTTGCCTTCTCCACATAACTTACATGTTTGGTAGCACAATGATATAAAACAGTAACCTGATACCTGATACCTAACCTGATATGTCTGAGTTTTCATTTATAGAAATGAAGTAAAGCATTCTTATTCTTCACAATATCAGTTGGATCTGATCGTGCACACTGTGTAATCTGTGTTTCTGTTGAGTAGATTTCTTACTTCCTTGAAGTTCTTTTCAATTCACATTTTAAAAGAAACATGGATTAAAGTCTAATTAAATAAAAGAATAAATTAAAAATATTTTCTTTTCTGCTTTTGGCAGGGATCATTGTCTGGTACTTTTAGCACAAGACTGAGTCAGGAGTTCTGCCCATGACTTGGAACCTGGCCCCTCATCATGAGATTTCAATGGGGATACATACATTACCCATGGGAATAGTTGTGATAAAGAGGTCTACTGGTGGTTTAGCACTCTGTTTCAACAACTTGTCAGGCCTGACATACTCTCTACACCTAAGGACACTGTTGTAATAATCTGTATCGAAATGGTGTCATGTAAGGCAGTGTTTCCCAACTGGTGTGCTGCATAATTTTTTAAAAAACTACATGCGAGAACTAATATTTCCCTTGTATTTTAATTAGTGTCAGAGCCAGACTGCATTCTGTACTTTTGTTCTCAGGATGAAGCTCCTTTCAAATATTATGCACGTGTCACATTCCATTCCCCAAAGCAATGCTAAGAGTGATAAAAAGGAAACAAAGATGATGTGCCCTGATGAATGCAATGTGCTGCAATGAGCCTTTGATGATGATGTACATAAAAAAGACATAGAATTCAAGCCTAAGTTTTATATTTACATTTGATTTGGGATAAAAGCCAGAACAAGCCGGACCTGGAATGACATTATAATTAATTATATTGCATTTAAAAGCAGCGGAGAAAGTTATACACATTTGGAAAAACTATTTTGGGAATGAGAAAAAATTATTAATTATTAATTGCTTGTTATCCCAAAATATTATTCTCAAGTGTGTGCCACTTTCTCCACTGAGCATGCTTTTGTCCAGAGTTCTTATATTTAGCTTTAATGTTAGTTTCCACTGTTGAAAATGTTAATTCTAACACAAAAGATAGATCATGATCTAATGTTAGCCACCATGGTTGTTTTGATTTTAACCCTACCAGCTTCCTTCTGGATTGGCTCCTGAATATTCATGAGACAAAATTAAAAGTGGCCTGTGAAAGACGCAACACTACACTACGCTCAAATGAACTTGACGTTACGGGAGTCATGTGGTGGTCACTGTATTTTCCAAATCTTACAAATCTCAAAAGTTACAGCAGTGAATTTCAAATTTATGATCCAAAAATTGACAAATATTTGAAGAAAAAAGATGTTTGCAGTTCCACATGAACTTGTAGTGGTGAAGCTGAACATAAAATTAAGAAAGTAAAAGCGGTGAACCGACACTTCTGTGAGAGCTATCTGCAATATGGATATTCATCTACGGGGAACCATCTTGCCCTCTTCCACAATGTCCCATGTGTGGGGAGAAACTTTCAAACCATGCCATGGTGCCAAGTAAGTTAAAATGACACTTTACAAGCAAACATTCATCCCTTCTAAGAAGGACATAATTTTTTTAAGCATCTGAGGGATCAGAATGAAAAGCAAGTCTGACTGACGATAGACTGTGCAACTGTTTCTGACAAAGCACTGGAGGTAAGCGACGTGGTCGCTGAGCTTGTAACAAAGGCAAAAAAGCCACCTACAATCTTAGGAACATTAATTTTACCAGCATGCATAGAAATCATGAGAGTAATGTTAGGTGCACACAAAGTCAATGAAATTGAAAAACTTCTCCTTTCAGATTCAGTGATAGGTTTGGATCTCAGAATTGGAGTTTGGCGTTTGATGTTGCTCACTTCCAAAGCCATACAAAAAAGAACTGCCTCAAAGATGAAAAGGTAATATGATAAGTCTTGATACATAATAATATTGTTAGTTTATGTTTCTTGATTGGTACAATTTCTGTATTATTTGTTGTTCATGATATAATAAAATTTGGTGAATAGGTGAATTGACTGAAAATACTTGTCACAGTGAATGGCAAGAGCAGTAAACAGATTAAACCGAGGCGATAAGAGGGTGAGTTCATTTGGAGACAATTTGGTGGTGTTCCTCAAAATAATTAAAGGTATCAAGGTGTGCTATGGCAGAGAAAAGGTTGGGAACCACTGATGTAAGGTATCATATACAAACCGGTAACACGCTGGTCCTGAAAATCATTGTGTGGTGTATATACAGTGTGTATACAGTTATAAATATGTGCTAAAATTATGTTTCTAAAATGTGTTTGGCAAGCAATACATAAGGCCAGTCTGTCCTAGACAAAAGAATGTGTATTTACTTGTCTGACCAGCCTGGCCATCAGCCAGAGAACAAGGAAGGTATATTTACATAAAATGTAAACAAAGCCATCAAACTAACAAGTGGGGAAGTTAACTGTCTCGATGGGGGATGAAGACTACACCCCCAGGAAGCCTTCCTGCCTGTTGAAGCAGAGTCAATGAATTTTGGGAAGACAGAAGAAGAGAGAAAAGGCCATTTTGGCATCCATCACTGGGGGAACTAAAGAGGCCAGAGCTCTTGAAATCAAAGAACATTATTTGGATCCTTCAACCAAGGGGGTTGAAGTCTCTGAGAACTGACAATAATGAAAAACCTGCTTAGTCAAAAATTATAACTGACTGAAATTAAGTTTTAGTATTAGAAATGTATTTTTACTTTTGTTTGTTTGTAACCCTTTCTGTCTTTCTTCCTTATACTTGGTATCACTTAAATCTATGCCTTTTTGATTAATAAGCTTGCTTTACTTTTAATAATAACCAACACATTGCTGTGATTGAAATAAGAATGTTTTTCAAACCACAATTACATCAATGAGCTGCTGTTTACTGTCTCTTTATAGGAGCAGTAAACAACTTATGTCAGTGTTCAGAAAAGAAGCTGGACACTGCAGGGAAACGTCTCTAGGGAATTTGGGAGTTAGAGTTCACTATTTCTTACCTGCAAGACTAGGTTTGGACTGGAAGAGTCCTGATGAGTTTGTTGGTAAAGCAGACAAGTTGGCGTGTCAAGGAGCTGTCACATAGCTCAGCAGTAGAAAAATTTTCACTTGCTGAGTTTGAGGGGTAATATAGTAACTCACAATTCTGGGAACTCCAGCAGGTCATCACAGTAGCGAGTGAGGTTACTCACATAAGGGTTTCTAGACTGCCCCCTTGTTTTGTGACTTTGGGCAAGCCACTTATTCTCTAACCTCAGTTTCCCTATCTATAAAATGGGGACCATAATGTGTATCTGCCTCAGAGGATACTGTGAGGCTTAATTAGTGAATGTTTGTAAAGCACATTGCAGAGGTAAAGTAGTAAGTGTTATTTTTAATTTGTATAAAGTAGTTTGGGCCCCATTGACAAAAAATGTTACATGCATACAAAATATTATTATTTTAAAGCCACAGTCCTGCAAGTTTGACAGCCACCATCTTAGCTGACACGCACAGGGTTAAACTGGGAACGTCCAGAACTAAAAGTATGAGGTGCTACAGCCTGAGCTAAAGAGCCAAAGCCTCTGTAGCTGTAATAACAACGAGGAGTCCTTGTGGCATCTTAGAGACTAACCAATTTATTTGGACATAAGCTTTCATGGACTAGAACCCACTTCATCAGATGCATGGAGTGGAAAATACAGGAGCAGGTATAAATACATGAAAAGATGTGAGTTGCCTTACCAAGTGTGAAGTCAGTCTAATAAGACAATTCAATTGACAGCAGGATACCAGGGGAGGAAAAATAACTTCTGAAGCGGTAATGAGAGTGGCCCATTTCAGACAGTTGACAAGAAGATGTGGATAACAGTAGGGAGAAATTAGTATTGGGGAAATTAGGTTTAGGTTTTGTAATGACCCAACCACTCCCAGTCTTTATTCAGGCCTAATCTGATGGTATCCAGTTTGCAAATTAATTCCATTTCTGCAGTTTCACGCTGGAGTCTGTTTCTGAAGTTTTTTTGTTGAAGAATTACCACTTTTAGATCTGTTATTGAGTGACTAGGGAAATTGAAGTGCTCTCCTACTGGTGTTTGAATGTTATGGTTCCTGATGTCAGATTTGTGTCCATTTATTCTTTTGGTAGAGACTGTCCAGTTTGACCAATGTACATGGCAGAGGGGCATTGCTGGCACATGAAGACATAAATCACATTGGTAGATGTGCAGGTGAACGAGCCCCTGATGGTGTGGCTGATGTGGTTAGGTCCTATGATGGTGTCCCTTGAATAGATATGTGGACAGAGTTGGCACTGGGGTTTGTTGCAGGGTTTCGTTCCTAGGCTGGTGTTTTTGTTGGGTGGTGTGTAGTTGCTGGTGAGTATTTGCTTCAGATTGGGGGGCTGTCTGTAAGTGAGTACTGGCCTGTCCCTCAAGGTCTGTGAGAGTGAGGGACCATCCTTCAGGATAGGTTGTAGATCCTTGACGATGAGCTGGAGAGGTTTTAATTGGGGGCTGTAAGTGATGGCTAGTGGCGTTCTGTTATTTTCTTTGTTGGGCCTGTCTTAGTAGTAGATGACTTCTGGGTACCCATCTGGCTCTGTCAATCTGTTTCTTCACTTCACCAGGTGGGTATTGTAGTTTTAAGAATGCTTGATAGAGATCCTGTTGATGTTTGTCTCTGTCTGAGGGATCGGAGCAAATGCAGTTGTATCTTAGAGCTTGGCTGTAGACAATGGATCGTGTGATGTGGTCTGGATGAAAGCTGGAGGCATGTAGGTAAGTATAGCAGGTTTCCAATATAGGGTGGTGTTTATGTGACCATCACTTATTAGCACTGTATTGTCTAGGAAGTGGACTGCTTGTGTGGACTGGTCCAGGCTGAGGTTGATAGTGGGGTAGAAATTGTTGAAATTGTATTTATACCTGCTCCTGTATTTTCCACTCCATGCATCTGTTGAAGTGGGTTCTAGCCTTGAAAACGTATGCCCAAATAAATTTGTTAGTCTCTAAAGTGCGACAAGGACTCTTCATTGTTTTTGTTGATACAGACTAACACAGCTACCACTCTGAAACCTGTAGCTGTAATAACTCAGATGCTCTGTGGAACCGCACAGCAGGCAGTGGAGATGGACCTGTAATGTGTATGGGTTACATATGAACACTCTTACACATAAGCTTAACTTCCCGCCTGTGAGTGGTCACACTGAAATCAGTGGGACTACATGCCTAAAGTTATGCATGGTTGTAGTGAATATAGGATCTGGGACTAAATTTGTTAATGGTGATAAAATTTTATTTCTGCTTTATTCCTAATGTTTTTTCCAGGCTGAGAAACTACTGAAATAAGTGGATACAATAGTTTACAGAGAGCATCTGTGAGGTATCAAAGTATGTCATGCCAATTGTATAATTAATATACACATTATTTCTCCTAAATGTGTTAGCATTTCAAGAAAATGGAAACTTTTAGTATGTAGTTTGGTATAATGAGTTGGGGAATTGGTTTCAGCACATGTTGAATTTTCTGTAGCTATTTTGGGGACTTTAAACTAATCTTTATATAAGTTTCTTCTTGCAGCAAGGGGTTCCTCTTGAAACAAAACTATCAGCACCAAAAATTCAAGAAAAGCAAAGAAAGCATAAAACAAATAGGGAAGAAGTGCTTTCACTTAAGATGTTACTTTACAGTTAGTATTTACTGAAGAGCTAGGTCAATGAAACCAGATAACATACACAGATTAAATGGTTTCAAAGCAGCAGCCGTGTTAGTCTGTATTCGCAAAAAAGAAAAGGAGTGCTTGTGGCACCTTAGAGACTAACACATTTATTTGAGCATAAGCTTTCATGAGCTACAGCTCACTTCATCAGATGCTTATCCTCAAATAAATGTGTTAGTCTGTAAGGTGCCACAAGTCCTCCTGTTCTTTTTGCGAATACAGACTAACACGGCTGCTACTCTGAAACCTGTCTTTATCTCTGGTTTCAGAGTAGCAGCCGTGTTAGTCTGTATTCGCAAAAAGAAAAGGAGTACCCCTGGCACCTTAGAGACTAACAAATTTATTAGAGCATAAGCTTTCGTGAGCTACAGCTCACTGCATCCGATGAAGTGAGCTGTAGCTCACGAAAGCTTATGCTCTAATAAATTTGCTAGTCTCTAAGGTGCCACGGGTACTCCTTTTCTTTCTGTCTTTATCTCTGTGTATCATCCCTGGTGTACAGTGGGATCAATTCTATAGCGGAGCAGGAAGGGCTACAATTATTAAGGCCCAAGATATGGAAACCAGACAAAGGGTTTGTCTGTTTTTCAGAACATGACTGGGTGCTTCTGTAGCGAGGACAACGGGCTACATCTCTAGGCTAAGCCACAGAGCCCACCTGCGGGTGCAGCCCTACAAGCACAGATCCAGCCCATATACTCACTCCTTGTTGCAGGGGCAGACAAAGGCAGCCTGAATTCGCTCCAAGGCCCGGCCGTTCCTCCCATCCCCATCATCATCCCACAATGCAGTTCCACCTGTGTCATTGTTCCCCCCCCCCGGAGGGGTAGGGCTGGCGGGTGGGCTCGCTCTGCCTCTGAGACCTGCAGCTGCTGGCGGCAATTAACACCGCCTGGGGGCTGGGAGCGCACAGACACAAAGGCTGCCTCGCCGTTCAGACAGCCCGCCGCCGCGGCTCTCTTGGCGTGGCCCCCGGGGCAGGCCAGGAGATGCGCTTGGCTGGGCCCGCAGCAGCTCGCAGGAGGCGGCGGTAGCTGCCTCTGAGCCGCAGTGACGTGCGCACCAAGGGGGAGAGGAGCCGGTGCCCTGGCTCCTGTCTGAAGGCGGCGGGAGTCCGGAGGGGCCGGGCGTGTAATAGGATGTACACAGACGCGCGCAGCTCGGCCGCGCGGCTGGGTTATCTGGTGCGTGGCTCGTAGCTCTGATGCAAGCCGCTCCGCCGCGCTACTGCACACAGGAGGAAGAGGCGGGGAAGCGGCTTTCGCCGGTCCACGCTGCAGCTGAAGGTCGCGTCTCCGCAGCTCCCTGCCCGCCTCGCTGCGAGGAAAAGGCGCCGCTTTGACCCTCTCTCTCCCGCCCCCCACCGCCGCCCCCCGAGCGGGACGCAACCCACGGGGCCTTCTCCGCGCGCGCGCGCGGCGGCGCCCGAGGTGGCTCGCGCCTTCCACGAAGGACACCGGCGGGGCCACCTTGCAGGCGAAGCCCACCCAGGCTGGGGAGGTGAGAGGCGCGCACGGCTGGGCGGGTAGGGGTGGGCCCCCGAATCGGAACCATCCCGGTAAAACCGGGACATCTGGGGTCACCGGACCTGAGGGTGGCTGGGACTCGGGGCCCTGCGCTGCCGATGGCGCCGCCGCCGAGGGGAGCCCCTGCGGGCGGAGCGAGGCAGCGTGGCCCCCGCGGGTGGCGGGGCTGGGCTTTGCTGCGGTCCCTGGCGGGGCTGGTCGCAGGCAGGGAGTAGAGAGGAGCAGCACGTTTCCCACCCCCCCTGGCTCTCCCCAGGATGTCTGAACGGGCGGGTAGGAGGCGAACGTGCCACGGGCACTTTTCGCGCTCACTCTCCGTTTCCTTTCCCTTCCCGCCCGCGGGTCGGGCTGTAGCTTTTACATGAAAAGAACAACCCTGGGGAGAAGAGATGCAGTCCGGGGGAAGGGGCCCTTTGGGGAGAGACATTCTTCGTCGCTCACTGTCACTGCACAAAGGCTGCCCCCCCCGAACGGCCCTTGCCCGCACCCCCACTCCCTTTCAGCTGTAATTTGACTTCTGATTTCAGTTTCTATCACTCCCGCCAACGTTTGAAAGCGCTAAGTAGGGACATTGGGGTAGTAAAATAGGGATACATCTTTTAACTCTTATTGAAATTAATTGGGCTAGGGGAGATTTTGGAGCAAAAACATAATCTGAGTATTCTCCTGAAAAGCAGAGACATCTCTGCCGGGACAGGGACAGTTGGAATGTGAGTATTTGCATTTTAATTCTGCCAGATGTTCATTTTGAATGAAATATTGGGATGGGAGGGGTTGATTTTATCTTTTGGTTACAGCCATTGCAGTAGAGTGTAATGCCCTGGTAGGGATGTTGCTTTGACAATAAACCAGCCTTTGTGTTTGTTTTTAAATATGGCATTGATTAATAATCCTGCTGGTAGATTGCAGCAGTAACATTTTAAAATTAAGTCTTGGGGGAAAAACGAGTATCAATCATCTGGGGAAGAAACTAAAAATATGATGTGAATGTGTGCGTGTCTGGTATACCTGAAACACGCTCATATGCATAAATCAAAACCCACAATTGCTGGCTTTTTGTCTAATCCTGCATTTCAGTAATGCCCAATAGTCTTATTAATTTCAGTGAGAGTTTCTTGTGTAGGCAAGAAATGTAGGCTGAGCCCACTATATGTAAATATATCTAGCACCTTTGCTTTTATCACCATTAAAAAGGAGAAGCTTAGTTGATATTGTTTGGGCTGTTTTGTTGGCCTAAGTTTCTCTTATCACATAATTGGTTTCCTCTAGACCAAAGGTTTTTGTTCCATTTGTTTTTAAAGTTGAGGTTGTAAATTAAAGCAAACTGTAATTATAATTTATCACCTTCATGAAAAAAGAGAGGTGGTATATGTAAAAACCTGTGCTTTGTTTATCTGATATTAGAAGGACAACTGAAATAAAATCCATCCTTGGCAGCTGCTAGCATGATAGTCATACAGTATGAACCTGCCAGATATAATTAGATTATTCAATTTCCCACTGTGCTCATATTGCTCTTAGGCATTTCTACTAACCTATATTTCAAAATATAGTGACTGCTGCTTTATGGTGCTTATTCATTTTTTGTGAGGGGTAGTATTACTTGAAAGGCAACATAAAATGAACCTATCATTGGTCTGAAGTTAAAGCACTGGTCAGAATAAGAGACACCCTTAATTAATCCTTTTAACTCAGAAGTGTTTTTTAATTTAAAAAATGTTTTTGCAAAAAGAACATTGTACTATAAATCCAAACTTTTACCAACTTAAAAACAATCTGGGAAGAAGTATCATCTGTCAATGAAAAATAAGTAAGTAATAATCAAAAGGGATCAGATTCAGACCTGGGGCTTGTTCCTCTCACTAAAATAGAATGAGAGAACTTCATTACATCCCAGGAATCACTTCAGTTGGAGCAATGGACCCTTGATGTAAAGTGGTGTAGTTCCACTAAGTAGTTCTGATTTGACTCAAACATTCCTGTGTAAAAACATGTGAGAAAGGAACACTCACCCGAACCATTACACACCAAGGAGGGTGGCTGAAACAAGTAAATTTTCTCTCCTGTACAGTGGACAAAGGGGACTCAAGACTGAATAGCACCCGGGGATCTGTGGGTAGCCAAAGGCAAGACCCCATAAACCCCTGAGAAGAAGTGCAGAAAACCATCATCCCAGTGCCTCTCAGAACCCTTTCTCCTGGATGTCATAGAGCGTGGAGGATGATCTATGTTTTATTACCTAATCCTATTTTTTACAAGGACATTAATGCACATAGGAGGCGGAACAGGTCATTTACAGAGGTTGCTCCTTGACTCCTCTATTCTATGTCCTTGCCACTCCCCTTTTTTCCCATAGGGAAAAGTGGTGACTGAGCAGACAGTGGGATTGTCCTGTGTTACCACATTTTCACTGCATTTTTGCAGTTCTAAGTTGGTTTTACTCATCCCTTCACAGCAGAAGCTAGCATATAAGCCTAAGTAAATATGATCTTTTAAAATATACATTATGCAGGAAAACATTATTTTAAGTAAAAAGTGTTTTAATTTATTTTTAAGGGACTCTCTTGCACATGATTGACCTTCAGTCCAGTTTACCTAAAATAGTATTGTGAACCAAAGAATCAGCTGGATGGAAAGCAACTTTGGTCTGTTGAGTAGGGTTGCCAGGCATCTGGTTTTCAACCAGAACACCAGGTCGAAAAGAGCCCCCAGCAGCTCTGGTCAGCACTGCTGACCAGGTTGCTAAAAGTCTGGTCAACAGGGCTAAGGCAAGCTCCTTTCCTGCCCTGGCTTCATGTAGCTCCTGGAAGTGGCAGGCATGTTTGGCTCCTAGGTGCAGAGGTGGCCATGGGGGCTCCGCACACTGCCCCCACCCCAAGCGCCAGTGCTGGCTCCACAGCTCCCATTGGCTAGGAACCATGGCCAATGGGAGCTGCAGGGGTGGCGCCTGCAGGTGCAGGCAGTACACAGAGCCCATTGGCCCCTCCACCTTGGAGCTGGACATGCCGGCTGCTTCCAGGAGCCTCCTGAGGTAAGCACCTTCTGGCCAGAGCCTGCACTCCAAACCCCGTCCTGCACCCCAACTCCCTGCCCCAGCCCTGAGCCCCCTCCCACACCCAAACTTCCTCCTGGAGCCCGCATCCCATCCTGCACCCTAACCCCCAGCCCTGAGCCCCCTCCAGCACCCCACACCCCAACCAGAGCTCGCACCCCTTCCCCAGCCCAGAGTTCCCTTCCACATTCTGAACCCTTCGGCTCTAGCCCAGAGCCCTCTCTTACACCCCAAACCCCTCATCCCCAGCCCCATCCCAGGGCCCATACCCCCAGCTGGAGCCCAACCCCATGCCCCATCCCTGAGCCCCCTCCCACACTCTGAAATTCCTCGGCCCCAGCCCAGAGCCCTTTTCTGGCTCCACTCCAGAGCCTGCACCCCCAGTTGGAGCCCTCACCTCCTCCCGCAGCCCAACCCCCTGCCCCAGTCCAGTGAAAATGAGTGAGGGTGGGGGAAAGCAAGTGACAGAGGGAGAGCGGATGGAGTGAGCATGGGCGGGGCCTCGGGGCAGGGCCGGGACAAGGGTGTTTGGTTTTGTGCAATTAGAAAGTTGACAACCCTACTTTTGGGTCAGCTAGTAGAACCCTGTGTGGTGTGGAAAGATTTAAAGATTCTAAATCTAAATGAAAAGCTAAAGTTACATTTTCTTACATATCTTGTATTGTTATAATCTAAATCCAATACAAGAAGTTTGAACAGCTGATCTTCTTTGTAATGATTTTTTCATTTTCAAAATGCCTTCCAGGCATTTTCCAATTAACCCTCACACTAGCTCTGTGAGATTGGCATGTAAAAATTATTTTTCCTATGTTACAGATGAGGAAACTGATGGAAAGAAGTTACAGGTGTACTACAAAAACAAAACAAAAAATTGAATTAAGAACAGATTTCTGTGCAGACATATCCTTACTAAAGAGTCTATCAGCACATTTAGCAGCAAATTAAGTTTTAAATAACTTTTTCCCCTTTGTGAATCCTCTTGATACTTACTTCATATTTTATTGGTGGTATTCCACAATTTATCGTTCTGTAATTTCACAATTATTATGGAATCCATGATTTGAAATGAGATTTTAGAGATTTGTGAGGTTGCATTCTGAGATCTCTTCAGCAAAATGGGAAATATTAAGAGGATTTCACAGGAAACAATAATGAGAAAAAAGTTAAAATGTATTTCTGTGCTGAGTGCTCCTTATAGCTTGATTGCTGAGGGCTCAGAACTAATCTGTACTTAAATCTGTTTTCCCTTTTTTGCTTTATCTTTCAGTGAGTTGCCTCAGGCCAAGCCATAAGTCAGTGAGAGAGTCAGAAATAGAACTTGGTGATTTTTTAGTTACAGTCCTGTACTCAAATCTGCAGACCATGGTTTCTCAGTTTGGTGGGGGAAGGTTGCAACCAGACTTAAGGGAGTCATGACCATCCTCCTTTTTTTTTATTGCTGGATGAGGAGGAGGCATCCCAAAAATTATGGAGCAGGGGAACCTGAAAGTTTTTCCTGTTGTAACACAAGGTCACAATATGGCAAAGGTTGAGAACCACTGCACTAGTCATAGAGTTTAGGCCCAGAAAGGACCACCAGATCACCTAGTCTGACCTGTATATCACAAGTTACCTATACCACCAGCACCCCCACACTAAACCCAACAATTGAAATTAGACCAAGATATTACAGTCCATGGGAGTCTAGACGATTATGTGCCACAGGCAAAGAATAGTCTATACCTCTGTTCCTCATTATAGCATCTCTTTCCAAACTTAGTTATCATGTCCTCCATACACACAACTTAAAACTCATTGTTTTATTATTTATATCCTTGGACTCTTACTGGTCATATTGCTGTTTCTTTCAAAGAACACCCAAAGGTAGGGGCAAAAGGAAAAACGCATATCATATCTCAGTCTTTTTGTACAGGAAGCAATTTGTGTGAAACTGAAGCTCTGGATTCTGATAGCTTTAGTAAACTTCACAGAGGAATTCTTCACAAGATTACCAACCATATCTATGAACAGAAAGGTGAATCAAATTTCAGCTTTCAAGCAAATTATCTTGAGTTCTGTAGTTAAAACTACTAATTGTATCTTAGAGGCTTAATATCCTATCACAACACTAAAGGACAATTTGATTACTGGGAACTCCACAATGAATCTGTGCAAGACCATGTGTCTGTGAAGAAGTCCTGTCCAGAGGTGAAAGCACACAAGCCACTCAGCTGCAAATACCTCTCAAATACCTCGCCTGCTTCTCAGGAGGTAGGCTCTGAGATCACCATTTTGAATGATGTTATTTGAGGAAGGACTGTCAGTTAAAGGAGTATTTCAGTGAATGATGCCACAGCATCAAGCAATCACTTTTATCTCTTGCTGTGGTGACATTAATGCCAAAAGTGCCACTTTCAGGAGAAAGAAAAAGGAGTACTTGTGGCACCTTAGAGACTAACAAATTTATTTAAGCATCAGCTTTCGTGAGCTACATGAGCTGTAGCTCACGAAAGCTGATGCTCAAATAAATTTGTTAGTCTCTAAGGTGCCACAAGTACTCCTTTTTCTTTTTGCAAATACAGACTAACATGGCTGCTACTCTGAAAACTTTCAGGAGAGGTATTTTTTGAAATACATAATTTAGAAGTACCACCAGAGCTGATTCATGCTTCCATTGGGTAATGAGATACAATGGGACTGTTTACATTGGCTTTTGTTTTTCCAAATACCTAGACTTTTCAGATGAGTTAAACCCATCTCTAGTGTTATGATATTTAGACAATCCAGAAAACTGGAGTTGCAGGGATTCTGTTAGAAGACAGTAAAGAAAATGGCTTGGATTCTTTGCCTGACAGATTTTGACAGTCTGTGAGGTTCTCAATATCCTTGAGAAAAAGAAGGGCATAGCCACTCATTTTCATCTGTCAATCCTACTTTTAAAATCTGACAAATTATAATTCTTTTCTATAATTTTCAAGGCAATGGTGCTCTTCTGTGAGCAGCAAAGTGTAAGCAAATTATCCATAATAGGTTTTTCAAGATGTGTCATGGGATGTCTAAAGACAAAGGCAAGCTTCCAGTCCAATCACATAGAGACTTCAGGATACGAGAGTGCTCTCTGCTTGCTCTTCTGGACTGAGGATCTAGATTAGCTACTAAACACATACTTTTGAAATTCTTTCTCCAGTCAACCCAATCCTTTCACACTAAGGATATGTCTACACTATGAAATTAGGTCAAATTTTAGGTCAGTTTTTTAGAAATCGTTTTTATATAGTCGATTTTGTGTGTCCCCACACAAAATGCTCTATGTGCATTAACTCAGCTGAGTGCTTTCACAGTACCGAGGCTAGCGTCAACTTCCAGAGCGTTGCATTGTGGGTAGCTATCCCGCAGTCTCCGCCGTCCATTAGAATTCTGGGTTGAGATCCTAATGACTAGTGGGGCAAAAACATTGTCACGGGTAGTTCTGGGTACATGTCGTCAGGCCGTCCCTCCCTCCCTCCCTCCCTCTATGAAAGCAACGGCTGACAATCGTTTCGTGCCTTTTTCCCTGGGTTACCTGTGCAGACGCCATACCATGGCAAGCATGGAGTCCGCTCAGCTCACTGTCACCATACGTCTCCTGGGTGCTGGCAGACGCGGTCCTGCATTGCAACACAGCAGGAGCTCATTGCCGTGTGGCAGCAGATGGTGCAATAGACCTGATAACCATCATCATCATGTCCTAGGTGCTTTTGGCCGCCTTGGTAAGGTCAGTCAGGAGCGCCTGGGCAGACATAGGCGCAGGAACTGAAATAGGAGTGACTCGACCAGGTCATTCTCTTTAGTCCTGCCGGCCGTCCTATTGCACAGTCTTCTGGAGAGCAGCCAGGAGATGAGGATGGCTAATAGTCCTATTGCACTGTCTTCTCATGAGCAGCCAGGAGATGAGGATGGCTAGCAGTCCTACTGCACCGTCTGCTGCCAGCCAAAGATGTAAAAGATAGATGGAGTGGATCAAAACAAGAAATAGACCAGATTTGTTTTGTATTCATTTGCTCTCCCCTCCTTCCCTCCGTGAAATCAACGGCCGAAAATCATTTCGGTGAGGTCTGTCAGAGGCACCTTGAACATTCAATGGAGACTCAGTCCTGCCTGGAATACAGGGGAGAGGGATAGCTCAGTGGGTTGAGCATTGGCCTGCTAAACCCAGGGTTTTGAGTTCAATCCTTGAGGGGGCCATTCTGTGTGACAGTTATTTTTGTTTCTCTTTGATGTAAAGCCACCCCCTTTGTTGATTTTAATTCCCTGTAAGCCAATCCTGTAAGCCATGTCGTCAGTCGCCCCTCCCTCCATCAGAGCAATGGCAGACAATCGTTCTGCGCCTTTTTTCCTTGCAGACGCCATATCACGCCAAGCATGGAGCCCTTTGGGATCACTTTGGGAATTAGGAGCACATTAAACACCACACCGATTATCCAGCAGTATATGCAGTACTAGAACCTGCCAAAGTGAAACTGGGCAAGTAGGCAACGTCAGTGCGGTGACAAGAGTGATGAGGACATGGACACAGATGTCTCTCAAAGCACAGGCCCTGGCAATGTAGGCATCATGGTGCTAATGGGGCAGATTCATGCCGTGGAACGCCAATTCTGGGCCTGGGAAACAAGCACAGACTGGTGGGATCGCATAGTGTTGCAGGTCTGGGACGATTCCCAATGGCTGTGAAACTTTCGCATGCATAAGGGCACTTTCATGGAACTTTGTGAATTGCTTTCCCCTGCCCTGAAGTGCCAGAATACCAAGATGAGAGCAGCCCTCACAGTTGAGAAGTGAGTGGCAATAGGCCTGTGGAAGCTTTCGACACCAGACAGCTACCGGTCCGTCGGGAATCAATTTGGAGTGGGCAAATTTACTGTGGGGGCTGCTGTGATGCAAGTAGCCAACACAATCAAAGATCTGCTGATATCAAGGGTAGTGACCCTGGGAAATGTGCAGGTCATAGTGGATGGTTTTGCTGCAATGGGATTCCCTAACTGTGGTGGGGCCATAGACGGAACCCATATCCCTATCTTGGCACCGGAGCACCAAGCTGGAGAGTACATAAACCGCAAGGGGTACTTTTCAATGGTGCTGCAAGCACTGGTGGATCACGAGGGATGTTTCACCAACATCAACGTGGGATGGCCGGGAAAGATACATGATGCTCGCATCTTCAGGAATTCTGGTCTGTTTCAAAAGCTGCAGGAAGGGACTTTCTTTCCAGACCAGAAAATAACCGTTGGGTGTGTTGAAATGCCTATAGTTATCCTTGGGGACTCAGCCTACCCCTTAATGCCATGGCTCATGAAGCCATACACAGGCAGCCTGGAGAGTAGTCAGGAGCTGTTCAAGTACAGGCTGAGCACGTGCAGAATGGTGGTAGAATGTGTATTTGGATGTTTAAAAGTGCGCTGGCGCAGTTTACTGACTCGCTTTGACCTCAGCGTAACCAATATTCCCATTGTTATTACTGCTTGCTGTGCGCTCCACAATATCTGTGAGAGCAAGGGGGAGATGTTTATGAAGGGGTGGGAGGTTGAGTCAAATCGCCTGGCCTCTGGTTACGCGCAGCCAGACTCCAGGGCTGTTAGAAGAACACAGGAGGGCGCGGTGCGCATCAGAGAAGCTTTGAAAATCAGTTTCATGACTGGCCAGGCTACGGTGTAACAGTTCTGTTTGTTTCTCCTTGATGGAAACCCCCCTTCCCTTGGTTCACTCTACTTCCCTGTAAGCTAGCCACCCTCCTCTCCCCCCTTCGATCACCGCTTGCAGAGGCAATAAAGTCATTGTTGCTTCACATTCATGCATTCTTTATTAATTCATCACACAAATAGGGGGATAACTGTCAAGGTTGCCCGGGAGGGGTGGTGGAGGAGGGAAGCACCGGGTGGGGTGGTGGAGGAGGGAAGGACAAGGCCACACAGCACTTTTAAACTTTAAAACTTATTGAATGCCAGCCTTCTGTTGCTTGGGCAATCCTCTGGGGTGGAGTGACTGGGTGGCCAGAGGCCCCCCACTGCGTTCTTGGGCGTCTGGGTGAGGAGGCTATGGAACTTGGGGAGGAGGGCGGTTGGTTACACAGGGGCTGTAGCGGCGGTCTGTGCTCCAGCTGCCTTTCCTGCAGCTCAACCATACACTGGGGCATATTAGTTTGATCCTCCAGCAGCCTCAGCATTGAATCCTGCCTCCTCTCATCACTCTGCCGCCACCTATCATCTTCAGCCCGCCACTTACTCTCTTCCGCCCGCCACCTCTCCTCGCACTCATTTTGTGCTTTCCTGCACTCTGACATTGTCTGCCTCCACGCATTCGTCTGTGCTCTGTCAGTGTGGGAGGACAGCATGAGGTTAGAGAACATTTCATCGCGAGTGTGTTTTTTTCGCCTTCTAATCTTCGCTAGCCTCTGAGAAGGAGAAGATCCTATAATCCTGGAAACACATGCAGCTGGTGGAGGGTAAAAAAGGGACAGTGGTATTTAAAAAGATACATTTTATAGAACAATGGGTACATTCTTTCATGGTAAACCTTGCTGTTAATATTACATACATAGCACATTTGCTTTCGTTACAAGGTCACATTTTGCCCCCACCTCCCTCCGCATGGCTAACCCCTCCCCCCATCAGATGGCTAATAGCGAGGAACATTTCTGTTCAGCCACAGGCAAACAGCCCAGCAGGAATGGGCACCTCTGAATGTCCCCTTAAGAAAAGCACCCTATTTCAACCAGGTGACCATGAATGATATCACTCTCCTGAGGATAACACAGAGAAATAAAGAACGGATGTTGTTTGAATGCCAGCAAACATACGCTGCAATGGTTTGTTCCGCAGTGATTCCTGACTACCTGCTACTGGCCTGGCGTGGTAAAGTGTCCTACCATGGTTGACGGAATAAGGCTGTCCTCCCCAGAAACCTTTTGATAAGGCTTTGGGAGTCCCTCCGGGGGAGCTTTATGGAGATGTCCTTGGAGGATTTCCACTCCATCCCCAGACACGTTAATAGACTTTTCCAGTAGCTGTACTGGCTGCAAATGCCAGGGCAAATTAATCATTAAACACGCTAGCTTTTAAACCATGTATACTATTTAAAAAGGTACACTCACCAGAGGTCCCTTCTCCGCCTGCGGGTCTGGGAGGCAGCCTTGGGTGGGTTCAGGGGGTCCTGGCAGCAGGTCCAGGGTGAGAAACAGTTCCTGGCTGTCGGGAAAATTGGTTTCTGTTTGCTGGCTGTGAGCTATCTACCACCTCCTCATCATTATTTTCCTCATCCCCAAAACCTGCTTCTGTGTTGCCTCCCTCTCCATTGAAGGAGTCAAAGCACACAGGTCGGGTAGTGGTGGCTGAACCCCCTAAAATGGCATGCAGCTCATCATAGAAGCGGCATGTTTGGGGCTCTGACCTGGAGCGGCCATTTGCCTCTCTGGTTTTCTGGTAGGCTTGCCTCAGCTCCTAAAGTTTCACATGGCACTGCTTCGGGTCCCTGTTATGGCTTCTGTCCTTCATGCCCTGGGAGATTTTCACAAATGTTTTGGCATTTCGAAAACTGGAACGGAGTTCTGATAGCACGGATTCCTCTCCCCATACAGCGATCAGATCCTGTACCTCTCATTCGGTCCATGCTGGAGCTCTTTTGCGATTCTGGGACTCCATCATGGTCACCTCTGCTGATGAGCTCTGCGTGGCCACCTCTGCTGATGAGCTCTGCACTCACCTGCAGCTTGCCACGCTGGCCAAACAGGAAATGAGATTCAAAAGTTCACAGGCCTTTTCCTGTCTACCTGGTCAGTGCACCTGAGTTGAGAGTGCTGTCCAGAGCTGTCACAATGGAGCACTCTGGGATAGCTCCTGGAGGCCAGTACCCGTCGAATTGCACCCACACTACCCCAAATTTGACCCGGCAAGGCCGATTTCAGCGCTAATCCCCTTGTCGGGGGTGAAGTAAAGAAATCGATTTTAAGAGCCCTTTAAATCAAAAAAAAAAGGGCTTCGTCGTATGGACGGGTGCAGGGTTAAATCGATTTAACGCTGCTAAATTTGACCTCAACTCCTAGTGTAGACCACGGCTTACTCTCAAGGGCAATCACACCACAGAGGATTGTTTTATCCAGCAGGGTGGAAGAGTGCCATGTGAAGGGAAGAAATCTTATTTCTTGGGCTAATTTTCTTTTTTCTTTTTAATTTTCATTAGTACTAATTAGAACACTGCTTTACTTTTTTTGGAGGTTAGGCATGGAGTGGGAACATAGGTAATGCCTGGAATTGGGAATTGGAATTGCTTAGTTACCAATCGGATTATTGTTCATATCTGTATTGCTTCCTTGAAACTTTGAATGAGAGTTAAGAAAAAGGCCAGGTCTACACTAGACAGTTTAGCAATGTTGATTAGCTATGTGAGTTTTGGATATTTGTATGCTAGCAAAAGTCCGAGTGTGGATGCAGTTATACTAGCATAAAAGTATTTTTGCCAGTATTTCACTTTCCAAACCAGTATAAGATATATCAGCAAAAACACTTTTTTGCTGATATAAGCCATGACTACCCTAGGAAGATTTTGCTAGTATAACTGTACTGGGATTGCTATACCACCAGCAAAATTTTTAAGCATAGACTACTCTTAAGTTTCCTTGGCTATTAAACAAGGAGTTTGCTTGGGAGAATAATAATACTTTGCCCTTATATAGCATCTTTCAACTGTGGATCGCAAAGCACTTTACAAAGCTGAATAAGTGTTAGTATTATCGTCATTTTACAGATAGAGATACTAAGGATTAGATAGTTGTCACTTGCCCAAAGACTCACAATGAGTTAATGGCAGTCAGGCCAAGAATCCAGGTCTCCAGACTTCCAGTTCATATCTGTCCTCTAGAGTCCATAGTGCCTCATAACTCATGTTCGAAATTTCATGTATTTGTTTGTTCTGATGAAAGAAATAGCCCCTTGTCTGAGTTGGAATGAATGACTCTATTTCTGTTGAATTATTTTGTTGATGTTAATGTGAATTTTTATATATTTAAGAATGAACTTCTTGATGAGATACTGTGGTCTTATAAGCATTATGGCCCCAATCCTGCAAGTTACAGCATGGGGTGGACCCTGCACCCATGAGGAGCGCCATGAGGTGCAAGTATATGCCCATATACACAGTGTTGCAGGATTAGGGACTCTGGTGAAATTCTGACCCCTCTGAAGTCAATTGATTTCATTGGGGCCAGAATTTCACCCTATATTGTTAAATCAGTTTTTCATATAATCTAAATATTCATTTTTAAAAGGTTCTCGGCTTTTTCATTATCAAGAGAACCTTCACAAATCAATCAAATCAATCAATGCACTTCTGCCCTGTTAGTCCTGATTTGCAGCTCTTTAGCTCAGCACTAGCAGAAGCAAGGAATGTGAGCTTTACCTCAGTGATCTGTGAATTCTGTTCCCCAGCACTCTGTTCATCTCAGTGAAGTTTTAATTTCATCACTTAGTTGGGATTATTAAATGCTAACTTTATAAAGCACAGGCAATGTAAAGGCAATTCTGCAAATGCTTCAGTGGGACTACTCATGGTACTGTGGTCTTTACTGGTTAACAAGTATTTGCAGAACAGGCCTTAAGGTCATGTCTGCATGAGAATGTTGCACCAATTTAATGTAAATCCATTTTTAAATTGATTTTAGTCAAACTTGGGCAAACCTTTGTGTGGACACTTTTCACTTTCAAGATCTTCATGGCCTATCCCTACCCTACCTGTTATCTCTCATTCAGGATCAGTAGGTTGACTCCTTCCTCCAGTAGGCCCATGGAATAAGGATGTCAACCTCCATTGTCCACTTGTCAAACTTTCAAACAAGCATCTTTGTGTTTTCTCCTATGCTGCTCCACCCACAAATATCCCTGTAAATATCTGCAAAGCACTTCACTGTTCTCCTTCAAATCCCTACTTAAACATTCTTCTTTGCCATGATGTCTACCAAAACTGACAATGGTTAGGCTTCTGTTGTGCTGAGACCAATATCTATCATGCTTACCAATACTGACTCATTGGTCCCTTGTACTTCCCCGTCTGTCTCCATCTGTTGCCTTTTATTTTATCCTTAGGGTATGTCTATAGTGGCAGAGTTACATCACCAGCAGTTACAGCACCATTCAGAGAGCACTGAAGGGAAACCACTGTTGTGTGTTCACACTGTCAGCTGCCTGCGCAATAGCGTGTTCACACTTGTGGCACTTGCAGCGATATTTGGAGCGGTGCACACTGGGCAGCTATCCCACAGGGCATCTCTTCCTCTTCTGCCGCTAAGAGTTGTGGGAAGGCAGAGGGGGTCACAGGGCATCCTGGATCCTGTCCCAATATCCCATAATGCATTGCTTTGCATTCCAACAATCCCTGTTCTTCCGTTTGCATTTGGCGCCATCTTTCAATGGTTTGTGTACTGCATGCTGTGCCCCTTCAGTCTACAGGAATGGATCCTGCACTGTTGACCAATATGCTGCTCGCTCTCACTAACACATCATGAGTGCCAGTGGAGTTATTCCTTAAACTGCAAAGGCAAGGGGAGTGTGATATTGATCTTGCCACACGTAGTAGCTATGACATGAGATTGCTTGTGGCATTCATGGATGTGCTTACCACAGCGGAACACCACTTTTGGGCTTGGGAAACAAGCACTGAGTGGTGGGATCACATCGTCATGCATGTCTGGGATGAAGAGCAGTGGCTGCAGAACTTTCGGATGAGGAAAGCCACATTCATGGGACTGTGTGATGAGCTCACCCCAGCCCTACAGCACAAGGACACGAGAATGAGAGTTGCCCTGTCGCTGGAGAAGTGCATGGCGATTGCATTGTGGAAGCTGGCTACTCCAGACTGCTACCGATCAGTCGCTAACCAGTTCGGAGTGGGAAATTCGACCGTTTGACTCGTGTTGACGGAAGTGTGCAGGGCCATTAATTGCATCCTGCTCCGAAAGACCATGACTCTGGGCAACATGCATGAGATTGTGGATGGCTTTGCACAAATGGGCTTCCCTAACTGCGGAGGGGCGATAGATGGCATGCATATTCCAATTCTGGCACCAGACCACCTAGCCACCAAATACATTAATCGAAAGGGTTTCTCTATGGTTCTCCAGGTGCTTGTAGATCACTGTGCGCGTTTCATGGGTATTAATGCAGACTGGTCAGGAAAGGTGCATGACACATGCATCTTTCGGAAAACTGGCCTGTTCAGGAAACTGCAAGCAGGAACTTTCTTCCTGGACCAGATGATCACCGTAGGGGGAAGTCGATCCTGGGACACCCTGCCTACCCCTTAATGCTGTGGCTTATGAAGCCATTCACAGGGCATGTCATAAATATAAAGGGAAGGGTAACCACCTTTCTGTATATAGTGCTATAAAATCCCTCCTGGCCAGAGGCAAAACCCTTTCACCTGTAAAGGGTAAGGAGGTAAAGGTAACCTCACTAGCACCTGACCCAAAATGACGAATGAGGGGACAAGATACTTTCAAATCTGGAGGGGGGAACAGTTCTGTCTGTCTGTGTGATGCTTTTGCCGGGAACAGATCAAAAATGCAAGCCTTCCAACTCCTGTTAAGCTAGTAAGTAATCTAGCTAGAAAATGCAGTAGATTTTCTTTTGTTTAATGGCTTGTAAAATAAGCTGTGCTGGAGGGAATGTATATTCCTGTTTTTGTGTCTTTTTGTAACTTAAGGTTTTGCCTAGAGGGATTCTCTATGTTTTGAATCTGATTATCCTGTAAGGTATTTACCATCCTGATTTTACAGAGGTGATTCTTTTACCTTTTCTTTAATTAAAATTCTTCTTTTAAGAACCTGATTGATTTTTCACTTTCTTAAGATCCAAGGGTTTGGGTCTGTGTTCACCTGTACCAATTGGTGAGGATTATTATCAAGCCTTCCCCAGGAAAGGGGGTGTAGGGCTTGGGGGATATTTTGGGGGAAGACGTCTCCAAGTGGTCTCTTTCCCTGTTCTTTGTTTAAAATGCTTAGTGGTGGCAGCGTACTGTTCAACGACAAGACAAAGTTTGTACCTTGGGGAAGTTTTTAACCTAAGCTGGTAAGTATAAGCTTAGGGGGTCTTTCATGCAGGTCCCCACATCTGTACTCTAGAGTTCAGAGTGGGGAAGGAACCTTGACAGGGCACCTTGACAACAGCAAGGAGCGGTTCAACAAAAGGCTGAGTAAGTGCAGAATGACTGTGGAGTGTGCTTTTGCCGTTTAAAGGCCCACTGACGCTGCCTATATGGGAGGCTGGACCTGGCTGATGACAATATTCCTATGCTTATAGCCGTGTGCTGTATGGTCCATAACATTTGTGAAGGGAAGGGTGAAAGCTTCAATCAGGGCAGGACCTCTGCGGCTCAGCGCCTGGAGGCTTAATTTGAACAGCCAGAGACCAGGGTTATTAGAGGGGCACAGCACGGGGCCATAAGGATCAGGAATGCCTTGAGGTAACAATTTGAAGCTGAAAGCCACTAATATTTGTTGCTATGCTCGGGAGTGCAGTGCTTGTAATGCTAGGAGGTGATTGTGATTAGTGCAGATAATGCACTATGAAGGTTTAAGAAAATTGCCTGTTGCTTTGCAGGGCTCTGTTTGCTTTCAATTAATGAAATAAAGATTGCTTTCAAACCAAAACAATTCTTTTATTAAAAATCAACAACCAGAGGAGAGAGACAACCAAAAAAACATCAGCACTGAGGGGGATGGGGGAAGTGAGGGTCTCAGGAGGAGGTGGGGTCCTGGGATGATTAAAGATTTGTGTGTGTCGACTTATCATATCCAGCCTTCTCCTTTGGAGTACAGTACAGTGGATACTGTACTTGAGCAGGGCTAAACTGCAGAGGGAGGGGTGTTGAGTGAAGTGGGTACTGGGAGTCCGCAGGGCTGGACTGTGATGGGGAGGAGTGGAATGCAGTGGATACAGACTGGAACCAGGAGGTTGATAAGAGCATGTGTGTGGGTGAATGGGAAAGAGTTTTGCAACAGTGGCTGCAGGGGAGGGTGGACGTGGAGCTGCTCAATTTGCAGTGCTAGTAGTTCCTGGATTATGTCCACTTAATCATAGAATCATAGAATATCAGGGTTGGAAGGGACCCCAGAAGGTCATCTAGTCCAACCCCCTGCTCAAAGCAGGACCAAGTCCCAGTTAAATCATCCTAGCCAGGGCTTTGTCAAGCCTGACCTTAAAAACCTCTAAGGAAGGAGATTCTACCACCTCCCTAGGTAACGCATTCCAGTGTTTCACCACCCTCTTAGTGAAAAAGTTTTTCCTAATATCCAATCTAAACCTCCCCCATTGCAACTTGAGACCATTACTCCTCGTTCTGTCATCTGCTACCATTGAGAACAGTCTAGAGCCATCCTCTTTGAAACCCCCTTTCAGGTAGTTGAAAGCAGCTATCAAATCCCCCCTCATTCTTCTCTTCTGCAGACTAAACAATCCCAGCTCCCTCAGCCTCTCCTCATAAGTCATGTGCTCTAGACCCCTAATCATTTTTGTTGCCCTTCGCTGTACTCTTTCCAATTTATCCACATCCTTCTTGTAGTGTGGGGCCCAAAACTGGACACAGTACTCCAGATGAGGCCTCACCAGTGTCGAATAGAGGGGAACGATCACGTCCCTCGATCTGCTCGCTATGCCCCTACTTATACATCCCAAAATGCCATTGGCCTTCTTGGCAACAAGGGCACACTGCTGACTCATATCCAGCTTCTCGTCCACTGTCACCCCTAGGTCCTTTTCCGCAGAACTGCTGCCGAGCCATTCGGTCCCTAGTCTGTAGCGGTGCATTGGATTCTTCCATCCTAAGTGCAGGACCCTGCACTTATCCTTATTGAACCTCATTAGATTTCTTTTGGCCCAATCCTCCAATTTGTCTAGGTCCTTCTGTATCCTATCCCTCCCCTCCAGCGTATCTACCACTCCTCCCAGTTTAGTATCATCCGCAAATTTGCTGAGAGTGCAATCCACACCATCCTCCAGATCATTTATGAAGATATTGAACAAAACGGGCCCCAGGACCGACCCCTGGGGCACTCCACTTGACACCGGCTGCCAACTAGACATGGAGCCATTGATCACTACCCGTTGAGCCCGACAATCTAGCCAGCTTTCTACCCACCTTATAGTGCATTCATCCGGCCCATACTTCCTTAACTTGCTGACAAGAATGCTGTGGGAGACCGTGTCAAAAGCTTTGCTAAAGTCAAGAAACAATACATCCACTGCTTTCCCTTCATCCACAGAACCAGTAATCTCATCATAAAAGGCGATTAGATTAGTCAGGCATGACCTTCCCTTGGTGAATCCATGCTGACTGTTCCTGATCACTTTCCTCTCCTCTAAGTGCTTCAGGATTGATTCCCTGAGGACCTGCTCCATGATTTTTCCAGGGACTGAGGTGAGGCTGACTGGCCTGTAGTTCCCAGGATCCTCCTTCTTCCCTTTTTTAAAGATGGGCACTACATTAGCCTTTTTCCAGTCATCCGGGACTTCCCCCGTTCGCCACGAGTTTTCAAAGATAATGGCCAAGGGCTCTGCAATCACAGCCGCCAATTCCTTCAGCACTCTCGGATGCAATTCGTCCGGCCCCATGGACTTGTGCACGTCCAGCTTTTCTAAATAGTCCCTAACCACCTCTATCTCTACAGAGGGCTGGCCATCTCTTCCCCATTTTGTGATGCCCAGCACAGCAGTCTGGGAGCTGACCTTGTTAGTGAAAACAGAGGCAAAAAAAGCATTGAGTACATTAGCTTTTTCCACATCCTCTGTCACTAGCTTGCCTCCCTCATTCAGTAAGGGGCCCACACTTTCCTTGGCTTTCTTCTTGTTGCCAACATACCTGAAGAAACCCTTCTTGTTACTCTTGACATCTCTTGCTAGCTGCAGCTCCAGGTGCGATTTGGCCCTCCTGATATCTTTCCTACATGCCCGAGCAATATTTTTATACTCTTCCCTGGTCATATGTCCAACCTTCCACTTCTTGTAAGCTTCTTTTTGATGTTTAAGATCCGCTAGGATTTCACCATTAAGCCAAGCTGGTCGCCTGCCATATTTACTATTCTTTCGACTCATCGGGATGGTTTGTCCCTGTAACCTCAACAGGGATTCCTTGAAATACAGCCAGCTCTCCTGGACTCCCTTCCCTTTCATGTTAGTCCCCTAGGGGATCCTGGCCATCTGTTCCCTGAGGGAGTCAAAGTCTGCTTTCCTGAAGTCCAGGGTCCGTATCCTGCTGCTTACCTTTCTTCCCTGCGTCAGGATCCTGAACTCAACCAACTCATGGTCACTGCCTCCCAGATTCCCATCCACTTTTGCTTCCCCCACTAATTCTACCCGGTTTAATGCTCCATAACGTTTAAGAGCCGCTCTGTGGCTTCACTCTGGTGCGCCGTGTTCTCCTTTCGGTCCCTCTTCTTGCTGTCCTGCCCCTCCTTCAGTTCTTGTTTTCCAGCCCCGCAGTGCATCATGACCTCATGCAGAAAGTCCTTCGTGGCCACTTTTTAATTCTGCGCAGCCGTTCAGCTGGCGATAACGAAGAGGGAGGCTGGGTTCCCAAGGTCATATCTGTGAAGCCAGAATGCAACATTTTACAGAAGCAGTATTGTTTGCAACACACAGACCACTGATTCAGTGATTTAAAACACAGCCACTATTCACATACCTGTCACTAACTGACTGACCCCAGGCAAGCACAGATGAGCCACAAGACTACCCAAATGGTAAGTAACCACAGAGGCAGGGGAAATCAGGGTTCTAGGACTGTACTGTACATTGGGCATATGGCTCTTCGGGAGAGCCAGCACTGTAGGAGGGGCCTTATAATCATTCCTGTCCCCACATTTTCACAGGTTGTGTTACTTATGGAAGATATCTTGCTGCTGAGGGTGAGCAGGGAATGAAGGGAGGGTATTCTCCAAGACTGCGACTACCGCCCTGGTCCTTATGCGGCTTGCCTGTGTGCAGCAATGGGTCCCTCCTCCCTCCCGCCCCACAGTGACGCGGGAAAGTTTCCCTTAATGGGGCAAGAAACAAAGCAGCTCTGCCAAAGAACCTGCGGCAGTGGATTGCCCAGTATCTCCATCAGAGTTTCATGGAGATCTCTGCGGCAGATTCCTGTGAAGTGAAGGAGTCAATCAACACCCTCTTCCACCATTCAGACTAGGCATGTGGTGGTACGTGCATCATACAGACACAAGCCTGCTTTCTGCCACCCTCCTGCCCACAACAACTTGCTTCAGCGATTTCCAAAATCAAAGCCATTTGCCAGGGGCCTCCTCTCCTGTTTGCGCTTCACCTAGATCCGACTGCTATGACTGGCTATACTCCTCCAGGATAGAGAAGATGTCTGGCTGCATGCATCTCTGGCCTCCGAGTTGTTTTTTGCCTCTGGGTCCCACTCCTCCACATCTTTGTCCAAGATTTCCTCCTCCTGGCTCGGTCCACTCTCGACTGGCACGCCTTCGCAGTGGAGGGGGCGTTGCCACTGAGTATCGCATCCAGCTCTTTGTAGAACTGGCAGCTCATGGGCTTAGCACCGGAGCGGCAGTTTGCCTCCCGTGCCTTGTGGTAGGCATTCCACAGCTCCTTCACTTTGACCCTGCACTGCAGTGTGTCCCGGTCATGGCCCCTTTCTGTCATGCATCATGAAATCTGTCCATAGGTATCATAATTCCTATGGCTGGAGTGCAGTTGGGACTGGACAGCCTCATCTCCCAAAATGCTGATGAGGTCCAGCAGTCGGTATTGCTCCAAGAGGGGGATCGCCTGGTGCATGGAGTAGGCATGGTCATCTGGAAAGATACGCTGAGACCACTGCACATGTTACCGAGCAAACAAGAAGGGGACTTTCAAAATTCCCAAGGAATTTAAGGGGTGGGGATGATGGTTGGTCACCTCAGGGCAGGGCAGTAGAGTTCAAACTGATGACCGGAGAGGTGAGAACAGGCATTGTGGGACACCTCCCGGAGGCCAGTCGTAGCGCTGTAATGGACCAGGGTGTCTACACTGGCACTGCGGTGCTGTAGCCCTGGTGCAGAAAGCTGTATGCCTCTTTTCAGGGTAGTTTTGTTACAATGCTGCAACTGCGCAGTTTCTGCACACTAAGTGGCTTGGCAGTGTGTACACCTCAGGAGTTACAACGCAGAAAGCTGCTTTACTGCGCAGAAACTTGCATGTGTAGACAGGTCCTTAGATTGTAAGTTCTTTGGGGCAGGATACTCTTTTTGTTATGTTTTTGTACACCTCTTAACACAGTGGGGCCCTGAGCCATTACTGGGGCTCCTACATGCTATGATAACACAATGAATAATAATAACTCCTTTTAAGAGTGGTTAATTTCATTTTAGCATAAACCTATTTCCAATCTATTTCAGCGAAACTGGAGCGAGAAGAAAAAAAAGAGCCTGTTTTAAACCAAAATAAAAGGGTCCACACATGGTTGTATGGATTTAAGTAAATCACTTTAAATTCACACTTTAGGTTGTGACTGATGCAACTTTCTCACACAGATGGAAATTTATTGGCATATTTATAATAGAGGAAGGATGGTTCAGTGGTAAGAGCACCACCCTCAGATTTGCGAGATGCTGGTTCAATTCCACTGACTTCATGGGTGACCACAGGCAAGTCACTTAGCCTTTCTATACCTCAGTTCCTTATCTGTAAAATGGGAGTAATAGTACTGCCTCAAAGGGGTGTTTTGAGGTTAAATCCATTAAGGAGTGTGAGGTGCTCAGATACTGTGGTGGCAGGGTCCATATAAGTACCTTTGATAGATACAAGTATAATTATAAGAGTGTTCACAGGGTGAGTTATACCTGTGTAACTACAGAGATATAATTATGTTGGTATATTTCCCAGTGTAGACAGGCCTAAAAAAACAATTCAGCTGGAGCGGAGGTGCTTTCTTTCTAACTATTTTTAGGAGTGTGATTTTTTTTTTTTTCAAATCTGAGATAGTTATACCAATACAGCCTGTAGCATGGAGGTAGTTACACTCATAAAAAGTTTTTCATACTGATATAGCTTATTCCTCTTTCTGTATGGGAATAGTTATACCAGTATCAAAGTAGCTTGTACTGATATAACTTTAGGTCCACGCTGAGGGGTTTGTACTGCTTTAACTATGGTGTTGATATACCAGAATAATTAAAGCAGTACAACTTTTGTGTGTAGATGCATTTAGGAGCATAACTTTAGGCACCCATTTTTGAAACTTTTGGCTTTAGTCTTTTTTATCAGGAATTTTTATAGGTAGATTGTACTGTATTTATTAAGTAGCCCTAATTCATGTTTAAATTGTTTTTACTATGTCATTGTATGTCATGGGATAAATGGGTCTTTCTCTAGAATTAGCAAAAGCCACTTCAGCTGGGCCTGTTTACTTTTTCAAGTGCTCTTTTTCAAGGAAATTTGTTTGAATTAGGGGGATTCCTTGGGTTTTTTTAATCTTAAACTTTGCTCTTGAAAATTCAAAAGGCAGATTTTCATAACCCCAGGGATAAGAAAATTATCTGTCTAACGACACCTGTGAAACTCAATATAAGATTTTATTATACCTTTGAAGAGATTTTGAGAGATTATTTAAAGTGAAACTGCCAATTTCTGCTAAGTGTTTTCAGATACAATAAGGATGCGGGGAAGCAGCAGCCTTGGATTCTGTTTATTTGATATAGATAGGAGGCAGTCATAGGTGGACTGGAATTGAAATAGGGCCTCACTTATTCATGTAGGGTCCTGCAAAAACTAGGGACAGCCCTGATTCCTTAGTTATGCCTGAATATTCTGAGGGTTGCTTTTTCTTTCTTTCTTTCTTTTTTTTTGAGGTAGCTCTGACGGCTTCAGAGATCCCCCCAATATCCTGAGGTTAGTCTGGTATGGTCAGTAATCCTAAAGTTTTGAAAACCTCTCATTACAGAAAAATTGCTGGGTTTAGAGAAGTTGCACGACATATCAGCCATTTGCTGGAACTGTTTCTTAATGACACTTCATCTCCAAAAGCTTGTTGGGATTGTGGGGCAGTTGAGTTCCAGAGTTCTTTGATTCTCAAATACATATGGTCCTGGGGTGATGAATTGTAATCATAGTGGCGAAAGTATGGTCTTTCAAATTATCCACATTTCTGAAGAGGAAATGTATTTTATTGTAGTGGATTAAACCAATTCCACACAGGTGTTATTTTTAGTTGCCTCAGGTGCTGCATCTTCTCCCAGTGGAGAGACTGATTTATTTCTCTCAGTTGATAGCTTAACAGTTGCTGGATACAAGACACAGATTATTCTCCCTTCAGACTGTCCATGAATGTAGGGATTCGATTTCTCAATCAGAGGATTCAGAGTAGCAGCCGTGTTAGTCTATATTCGCAAAAAAGAAAAGGAGGACTTGTGGCACCTTAGAGACTAACAAATTTATTTGAGCATAAGCTCAAATATGAATGAAATGAGCTGTAGCTTATGATCAAATAAATTTGTTAATCTCTAAGGTGCCACAAGTACTCCTTTTCTTTTTTTCAGTCAGAGGAGTATTTGTGGTCTGAATCTTTATCTCCAGATAGTAGCGTACTCAAATAACTGGAATGAAGCTATTTCATGGAAAGAAAACTGCAATGATGATATCCCTGTGTTGCCTTCATTTGGTACTAATGTGGACACTAATAATGAAAATTGTATTGAATGGGACATTTTATATGTATATTAAAAGCAGGAGAGAGACAACATGAGAAAAATACAAAGGCGTGACAACTAGCTGGGGCTCGAACTAGCACACTAGAATTTTTTCCTTGACTACTAGGTTGTTGCACCTATTTTGTGAAGTTGTGTGTTACTAATTTGTTCACTATTTTATAAATGCAAACACAGCCAAACCTGTCATAAGCAGCTAATCATGGGATTGACGAAATATTGTTACTTAAACAGAGGTGTTCAGTGCTTAATTTGTAATGAAAGAGGTGTTAGGGCTCAAGCAATTAGGTGCTGGGGCTCAAGCAAAATTTTTACTTTCATAACTGATGTGGCAAGTCCAGAGGTGCTGAGGCTGTGAACTGCCAGGTGCTTGGGCTGAGCCTTGGGACAAATTAAGCAATGGAGGTGTACGTCTAATTAAGCTGGAGGAACCTTTTACTCCACCTGTACAATACATTTGAGATATAATCTGGGTTGGTTCCTTTGGACATGAGGTTGCTTGATAAAGGCATTTTTTTGTATAGATTTCACTCTAATCTTATTAGAATGCTGCATACATCTTGTTTTTCTTACTGCATTTTAGGTTTGTCAAGCTCACGTTGTGGCTACTGTCTACCTACAAAATATACACTATTATTTGGATAAACATTTGGATACTTATACTTACTAGCTCACGATGCCTTTCAAAAGCAGATTAGAATTAACTGAGTTGCAGAATATGACTATCCCTGAGGATGATAACATCAGCAATGATTCAAATGATTTTACAGAGGTAGAAAATGGCCAGATAAATAGGTGAGTATTTTTCCACTGATGCTGTCTATCCTGTGAAACACACTGTTTAAAAACAGCATTCTAATTTTCAGTATCTCTTGAATTATTCATTACCGAGTCATGCTCCATTTGAAGATGTAATTTGAATTTCTTATGTGACATCTGTTGGGCATAGGTTGCAATAGCAGGTAAAGCAAACAGAGTAGCAATTTATTCATCGTTTTGAATTTTTCAAATGAGACTAATAAAATGCATAAACATATAGAGTTGCAAAATGTTAAAATTTCAAAATATCTGCATATACAATACAAAAAATAAAAATGTTAGACTGACGGAAACATTTTGGGCAAAGATATAGGATTTTCAATAAAGGTTGTTCCACAATCTGATGTATGTAACCACAATGGCCACAAAAATGTTCTTTAGGCTTCTGTGAATTTATAACTCATGCTGTTAACAAGAAATGTAGATCATATCTTCCTGTCTATGTTTAAAACTCTCTGCAAATGAGAATGTATATCAAACCTTTGCTCCTATGTCAATAGCAATACAAAAACCTAATAGAAAATGCATTTTTAGAAAAAGTGACCGATTTATAACTAATGTTCAAATTTAAATGTGAAAAAAATATTCTCTGCTCAGCAATTAAAGTAAAATACTATTATTACATGATTACTTAAAAATTATTATAGCATTTATTTTTGTATAAACTTTTTGTTAATTTAGTAAAATAGAACAATATTGTTTCCATCATAATAAACCCTTCCAAGCTTATTGCCAGGTAAAGAGTTAAATTTTCAGGTTCTGAATAGCCTTCATATTTATGGTAAGGATCTGCTGTTGGACTAGAGTGGCTGGCTGTTTCTGTGGGGTTTTTGAACTGGAAACAAGAAGTTACCCTCTTCCTCTGAAACGTCATTCAAATTTTGCAGAACAAAGGTGGTGTGGGAGAAAGAAAAGGAGCAGTTGAAGGTTCCCAAATTTGCCAAGTAAGTAGATTAGTGTGGACCCCTGTGCCCACATACAGTCCTGTTGACTGTAATGGGACTTTGCTGGAGTACTTTCAGGTGTCCACTTTCATGGATCTACTTAAGGATCTGGACCAAAAACTGCCTTATTCTGCCACCCTACTGACAGACAATAGGTAGCAAATGTTTGCAGGAACAGGCACTTAGAGGCTGATTGTACTGCTTAGATCTGCATGAGGAGGATATTGACCCCGGTGTGAAAAGGGTGTCAGCTGCCTCTGTGGAAGAGAGAGTTTTTTCTTTCCCCATACCTTGCCAAAAGCCTTCCCAGTGCTGAGATCAATGGAGGAGGAGGGATCAGGCTGGGGGAAGAGTGGGCAGGCTAGTGGGTGATGCACACTGTCAGCCAGCCCTTCCTGTGAAGCTCAGGGTGCAAAGACAATGCTGTCCTGGGTGTGTTATCTTTGTGTGCCATCCACCACCACAGTGGATATACCCCTTTAAGGGGAAGTGCTTGGAGCAGCAGCTGCCAGCTGTGAAGGCTCTGTCAATGTGACTTCTCCAGTGCAGTCATGCGAGATACAAGTGATCCAGAGTCTCCATACAGAAGTCCCTCCTGCCCTCCCACTTATTCCCTGGGGTTCTTGGGCCCACAACTGTTCCACAGTGTGGTGCAAACTCCTCTACCAATGGTGGGGGAAGTCTCTGTGAAGAGAATCTTATACATGTTTTAAACAGAAATAGTAGTGAGAGCTGACATTGACCATCAAAGCATATGCTGCAGCTGGAAGGGCAGCAAAGCTCAGGGTGGGGAGGGAGGTGGGAAGGAGGAGTTCAAATGATGCAGGGTGCCTGAGGGGAAAAAAGAATAGTTGGGTCAGAGTGGGGGCAAATTAACAAAAAAAAATGTAATTAGGAACAGAAAAGATTTCCCCTACTTTTCACAGCTTTCTCCTGCCTCTCATAGATTGAAGCATTCCAGAAACCAGCTCACCAGGCGTGGGTGGGGGAGGGTTCTAAAATGAAAAATCTTTGAGCCATGGCTCAGAGGGGTAGCCGTGTTAGTCAGTATCCACAAAAACAACGAGGAGTCTGGTGGCACCTTAAAGACTAACAGATTTATTTGGGCATAAGTTTTCATGGGTAAAACACCCACTTCTTCAGATGCATGGAGATGCATGGCTATAAGATCATCCAGGGGATGCATTTGTAGACTGATATCCAGAGAGGCCCTAACAGAAGACGGATGCTACCGTATCACTACAGTGCTTGCATCCCTCACCTCTTCGAAGAGCGTGAGTTTCCAAGAGTTCCACTCTTAACAAATGTTGGCCTACCACATTGACACTACAACCCCAGCCTGCTCCTGCTGGAGTCAGTGGCAAAACTCCCTCTGACTTCAGTGGAAGCGGGATTGGGCCCCACCCTATAAGGGTGGTTTATTAGTTTCTATTTATATAAATGAAATGTAGATAGCATTCCATTCAGCAATGCTGTTTTCATGCTTCTTGATATAGGAGTCATTCCCCTTCTGTTTCATAGAATCATAGATTATCAGAGTTGGAAGGGACCTCAGGAGGTCATCTAGTCCAACTTCCTGCTCAAAGCAGGACCGATCCCCAATTAAATCAACCCAGCCAGGGCTTTGTCAAGCCTGACCTTAAAAACTTCTAAGGAAGGAGATTCCACCACCTCCATAGGCAACGCATTCCAGTGTTTCACCACCCTCCTGGTGAAAATGTTTTTCCTAATATCCAACCTAAACCTCCCCACTGCAACTTGAGACCATTACTCCTCATTCTGTCATCTGCTACCACTGAGAACATTCTAGATCCATCCTCCTTGGAATACCCTTTCAGGTAGTTGAAAGCAGCTATCAAATCCCCCCTCATTCTTCTCTTCTGCAGACTAAACAATTACAGTTCCTTCAGCCTCTCCTCATAAGTCATGTGTTCCAGTCCCCTAATCATTTTTGTTGCCCTCCGCTGGACGTTTTCCAATTTTTCCACATCCTTCTTGTAGCGTGGGGCCCCAAACTGGACACAGTACTCCAGATGAGGCCTCACGTCCCTCGATCTGCTGGCAATGCCCCTACTTATACATCCCAAAATGCCATTGGCCTTCTTGGCAACAACGGCACACTGTTGACTCATATTGTTCACTGTAACCCCTAGGTCCTTTTCTGCAGAACTGCTGCCTGGCCATTCAATCCGTAGTCTGTAGCGGTGCATGGGATTCTTCCGTCCTAAGTGCAGGACTCTGCACTTGTCCTTGTTGAACTGCATCAGATTTCTTTTGGTCCAATCCTCTAATTTGTCTAGGTCCCTCTGTATCCTATCCCTACCCTCCAGCGTATCTACCTCTCCTCCCAGATTAGTATCATCTGCAAACTTCCTGAGGGTGCAATCCACACCATCCTCCAGATCATTAATGAAGATATTGAACAAAACCGGCCTGAGGACCGACCCTTGATACCGGCTCTCAACTAGACATGGAGCCATTGATCACTACCCATTGAGCCCGACAGTCTAGCCAGCTTTCTATCCATCTTATCGTCCATTCATCCAGCTCATACCTCTTTAACTTACTGGCAAAAATACTGTGGAAGACCGTGTCAAAAGCTTTGCTAAAGTCAAGGAACAACACGTCCACTGCTTTCCCGTCATCCACAGAGCCGGTTATCTCATCATAGAAGGCAATTAGATTAATCAGGCATGACTTGCCCTTGGGGAATCCATGCTGACTGTTCCTGATCACTTTCCTCTCCTCTGAGTGCTTCAGAATTGATTCCTTGAGGACCTGCTCCATGATTTTTCCAGGGACTGAGGTGAGGCTGTTTGTCCCTTCCAATCACCATTATGACTCATGCATTTCTCCTATATACTAGCAGGTTGATGGCTATATCTGGTGCCACCTTTGGTGCCATCTCACATGTCACCTAGGGCTAAGTGAATCTCTAAAGCCCATGGAAGTCAGTGGGTGTTTTTCCATTGACTTTAACAGGCTTCGGATCAGACCTATCATTTTCCACAATTTTTTTGTTTTTGGTTTTGGGGTTTTTTTTTGGTTGTTTTGGCTTTGCACCCTACATTTCACATTATGCCTGAGTTACTTACAGCTCTTTGCGGGGTATATGTTTTCATGAGGGTTCAACACAAAGCAAGGTTTGCAAGGATTTTTGAGAGAAGATCTGCCTGAGAGGCAACAGACACTAGTGTCTGTTTTTAAACCAAAACAATATCACAAAATTCCACTTGAAAAATTCTCCAGACACGGCCAAACATTGCTTTGGGCTTCAACTAAAGGTTTGTATGCCTAAAAATAAAATCTCATATAAACTTGGATGGGTTTATTCTGTGTTTGAACTTGAAACTGACCACCTGTGTTATGACTCTGAGAGCTTGTCTACAAATTAAGTTGTTCCTGGTTCTCATTAACTCCATGTGTGGACATTCTTGTTCTGAAATAAGAGTGCCAAGTACTTGTTTAGCGTAACCCACCAGAAGTTAATCAGGAACAACTCCATGTGTAGACAAGCCCTGCGTTTCCTAGTGAAAGATCTGTACAGAATATTCATCACTGCCAACTATCCCCACTTCCAGTCATCCCCTTATTGGTGCTCCATTAACCATGCATGTGATCTGTATTACAGCACATTACTGTGTCTGAACACAGTTGCTAGCCAGTGTGTTAGTTGGCATGATGTTGAACACAGTTTGGGCTGTGTAGACAAGAAAAAGTTGTGTTTCGCCTCTTATCACTAACTGTGATTAAACCCTCAATGAGATAGCTGGGTTAGCTGACACAATGCTGAATGCAGTTTGTCCTGGTCTACGCCAACCAATAAACCATGGTCATCCACGGGCCAGCTAACATGATAGTTGTGCTCAGACATGGTTGTTTTGTAGAGGGAGCCAGCACAAAGAGTCTTATGCATTCTTGTCTCTACTCACATTGGAGATCTTTATCAGTGTCTATGCTAGACATCAATTTAGGAGGATGCAGCATGATACAGGATTTGTCACCTTCGTATAAATTAGAAACTCTTACCAAGCAATTCAGGCACTGTCTAAAAACACTTCTGACTAATTAGGTTTAACACAGAGGAGTCAGCCCTTTTGTTTAAGCAGGCTTTAAAACCAGTTTGGCTAAGGGCTTGTCTACATGGTGAGGCAATATGCACTAATGTGTTGCTCATTAATTGGCCCTTGTAAACCTTACTGGTGCACACTAAAGGTTCCCTACACTAAAATACACTAGAGAACCTTTAGTGCACACCAGCAGGGTCTACATGGACCAATTCATGGCAACATATTAGTGCACTTTAGAAATCACAGCCCTGTAATACACGCTGCTGAACCATGTAGGCAAGCACTAATTCAGTTAAAGGGACATCACTTTTACCAAATGACCACCATCTAAGCTGTTTTTAAAACTCCAAGTGAAGACCATGTTTAAATGTGGTCCCTTTAAACTTCGTTTGAGCCCCAAAATGGACGGAGCCTAAGCTTTAGCACAGTGATAGAAAAAAATAGGTTAAGACCACCTTTGTGAGCCAGATACAAATATGGACCTATTACCAGTATGAACTGATTAATTTTAAGTTGACAGATTCTTTTGTAAATATATAGAGTTTTATAAAATCTGTTCATGTGCAGTTGTGATGCACTAAGTGTTAAAATGAAGAATGAAAGAGGAGCAGGAATATACAGGAATCAATGGTGTCTTTTGACAATGAACAAACTGCTTGAAACAAAGAATTCCAAACAGGTTAACAAGTCACAAAGGCATTAAGGACATGGACTGTCTTACTATGTGTTTGTGTAGCACTTTGCACTATGGTCTCCACTCTCTGTGGGAGCTAATTATCACACTTTATGTTATGGTTCTATTTATAAAGTTTCTAGTTATAAAGGGTTAATAAAAGACTAATAGATGTCTTAAGAAATGAATACTCAATTGTTATAAAATCCAAAAGGTCAGTTTCTTATAACTATGGCTCATAGTTAGCACTGAGGACAAATGGGAATTTTCATCCAGTGGGAAATTCCAGTATTTCAACGTTTGTTTTCATCCAAAATTGGGACAAAAAAATTGAACTACCAATTTTTTTCACAGAATGAAATATTCTGAAAAATTTCGAATCAGTTTGTTGAACTGACCCAAAGTGCTTCATTTCAAGTCAGTTCAACATTAAACTACATTTTCTGATGGTGCCACATTGCCTCGTCGGAGTTGTAGTTCGGAAACTTGATGCCCTCATTCTGCCCTAAGGGTCAGGCTCCCTGGCCTGACTACTACTCCCATGATGCACCTACTGTCATGTGATCCCATGATGTACAAACAGCTTGGTCAGAGTCTTAGAGGAGTCTGTGTTACATCATGGGAGATGTAGGCCAGGCCAGGAGCCCAGCCTATGAGGAAGAATTGGGACCTGCACTTCAACTCCCTTGAGGCAATGTGGCACAGGAGAAAAATGAAGATATTGTAGAACTGACTCTAAACAAAACATTTTGAGCCAATTCACCAGACCAAAAATATTTCTGTTGTGGTCCAACAGACCTTAAACAAAATCATTAATTTTGATTTTTCCCAATTAAAATTTGCAAAATTTTGGTAAAACTGAAATTTGCATGTGGAGGATTTCAGTTTTGTGGGAACTGTATCTTCCATCCAAAAAAAAATCTTTTATATGGAAAATTCCCACCCAGCAGTTCTGCTTATAACTATCAGTAACATCTTCAGGTGATATGCCTATAACCATCTATTATGCATACTCTTCAGGTCTGTAACAATCTTAAAATATTTATTATTCATTTATTAACCCTTTATAAATTATTTTAATGGAGTCTTAATATAAAGGATGATAATAAACCTATAAACGACAGGATTTTTATTTCTATAATTATTAAATGGACTAATCGCTAGAATTGAGCAAAGGGGGAGGAAAAAGATGATATTGTAGGAAATATTGTCTCTGTCTTAACTCCAAGTCTGAAAAAAGGCAGAATCTCTAACTGGCAGAAGCAAGCACACCCCTCAGACATTCCTAGCAACACGTCCAGAGGAAACAAAGCTCCTCTCTGTGATCCTTATTACACCACATGTAGGGTTTTTCAGTGAGAGCATCTGAGTGCCATGTAAACTCTTGCCATTCAACAGCCTACATTCAGCAATGTGGCTTAAAAAATACATCGAAAGTATACAAGTTCCAACTCACTAGAAGCCCAGGGCCAAATTCTATTTTAAATGAATAAAAAATATCTGTATATTGAGCAATAAAATGTGGGTTCTCCCTCAGAAAGAGGGTGGCTGATTTGCACCTTGTATATAACTGGCAGGGGAATCAGCTATCTACCCCCAACAGATCTCAGGACTCTTGGCATTGACACTGCAACTGTTTTTCTATCTTCACTTGCTGTAACTTTCTGAAAATGGATAGTTTTTAAAATGTATGGGAAATGAAATAGTTGATTCAGATGTAGATAAGCCAAGTCAGACCAATCTGATAGATGTGAGTCAAATCTGTAAAACTAGCAATGGGATTAAATACATTTTAATAGCAATATATGTGTCTAAATTTGTCTGGGTTTAAGGGGTAGACTTAAAAGGGATTTATACAGGAGAGATGATAACTAAGACTTTTCAAGATATTTTCCATCAGAGGTATATCCTTTAGAAACCACAGACAGAGCACAGAAAAACATTTTTAAAGAGAATGTAAAGTTAGTAGACTAAATGCATCCTCCATTTAACACCACTGAAGTCAGTGGATATACAACTATCTGAATATGGCCCATAGTTAAAACAACACCACAGTCTCATCATGTATTGCCAGTAAGAACGTCATAGCCAGGGTAGCGAGAAGTTTAATAGAACTTTACATTGAAAGGTGCAAATTATACCTAAGGCGTCTGATTTAAGATTTTAACCAATAAACACTGATTAACTCACCCCCCGCACTCCCACACATCCGGGTACTAAAAAGATAAATAAAATGAATAAGTAAAGGAAATCAGTGTTTATCCAATGATACCAGAAAACCCCCAGAAACGGTTACTCAATTCATGCTGATTTCACCCTATGTGCAGTTTGTTTTATATAGGCAGTTTCCCTGCTCCCTGGCTTGTATTTAAGGGCCTACCTATGTGGAGCAGTAATGCAAACCATGGGGTGTGATTTCTAAAGCGCACATTAGTTGGTTTGTGTAGACTCTGCTGGTGTGCACTAAAGGTTCCCTAGTGTGCTCTAATGTAGTGCTGCTTAAAAAGTACTATGTTAAAATGCACCAGGAAACAAACACTAAATGCTAAACCAGAGGTTCAATAACAAGGATGCAAAGGTTAATCTAACATGTAATTCATTTTTATACATATAATAAAAATGAAAATAGATCCTTTGGGAAGTACCTGAAAAAGCTTCTCATTACAGTGTCAAAAAGAGCCCCAAAACCCTGGATTTTTGGACATCTACATAGAACTCAAAAACTATTAAAAATAACTCCCAAAAATGACCCCCAAAAAGATAAAAGCCCTAAAGATAGCCCACAATACTTTTTGATGTATTAATATAATACATGGTTTGATTCAGAGTTTATTACGTATTTACAGTTAAATTAGAACTGTATGTCCCTGACCTGAGGATGTTAGCTCATTGAATGCCTTGAAATGCAGGGAACTGTTGTGGATGATATTTTTTAAGTAAAGCCACCCAGGGTGTTTTTGGTTTTGGTTTGGTGTTTGTTAAAAGAATCGCCTAAAATTGTCTAAAGCAATCTTTGAAAAGGTGTAGCAACACATGGTTAGGAATTAAATTTGCATAATGATTGATGCAATAGCTAGGGTCCAGAGATCCATGTGTAAGTTAACAAGGAAATCAGGGACACTGCAAAAACTAAACAACCGGGCCAAGGGTTACACAATCTAAAAGATTTCAGCAAAGAAAAGAAGTGGGAGAAAATAAATGCAAGAAATATACTCCAAGATGGTGAAGCACAAAGGCAGGGGATGGACAGAAAAATAGCAGGATGCTTTTGCTGTCCTAGAGACAATAGATTTCTAATGTGCACATTGTGATGACAAAGCAAAACAGCACATGTGAAGAGTATGGAGGAAGACAGCTATATCACTCTAAAGAGCAGCTCTTCTGTTAGTGCTTTCCTAAGCTAAACTAAACTGAACTTTACAGGACAATGAGCTAAATCATTGGCTTTGCCAGGGCCTTAGAAGATTGCTTTGATGGAAATACTAAAGCCCAGATTCTTGGATACACCCATGGAGAACCCGATGCAGCTCAGGAGGTGGATGTGCTCTCCCCCATCCTGGGCTGTCTGAATTCAAGGCTAATCCCACAGTTTAACTCCAGCTGCTGTTGGCTTCTGTATGGCAGCCTAGGATCTACAGGGCATAGGAATATCCCAGTCATGCTCATTTCCCTCAGCTATACCCCTTACGCCAGGAGCAGAGAAATTGGGTAGCTATACAACACTAGAAGATCCCCTACAGTGGGATGAGCCTCACATGACTGGATTTGTTGTCTTTATGTCTAAAATCTACCAGCAGGCACATCATTCCAGAGGATCTGGACTAATATGTTCTGTTAATGTGTATGCAGATTAATTACCATCCTGTCTACAGAAGCAGTACTTCTCTTTTACTAAAAATCCAGGAATAGCTTTCTATATTTGTTAGGTCTGGTTCTGTTCTCACACTACTGTAACTCCACTGACTCCTGATTTACACAAGTGTAAATGAAACATAATCAGGCTCATTATAGCCCTTTAAATAGCTAAGTTTGACCCCTTTTTGCAGGTATCAAATCATGCTGTGTTTACAGCATTAAAGTGTATATTCATATTCTATATGTTCTCATGATAGAAAATGTATTCTCTGACTTCTTTTCAGCAAGTTTATTTCAGATCGGGAGAGCCGAAGAAGTCTCACAAACAGTCACTTGGAAAAAAAGAAATGTGATGAATATGTAAGTCCGTCTGTCTCTCTCTCTCTCTCAATATACTGTCGATTGTGAACTATACAACCCTTAGATCTTCTCTTCAGAGGTTCTGAGCACCTACAACTCCAGCTAAGCCAGAGGGAGCTGCATGTTCTCAGCACCTCTGAAAATCAGCTCCTGTGGTTAATGGAAGGCATTTTTAAAAATACTGAAAATGTTTAAAGCAATATATATATTGCCCACGCTATTTCTGTTTTATAAGTGCATTTATCCCTTCCATAAGGCAATAATTGGAATGTCCATGTGAAAAGGTTCACTAGGATTTATTCTCTTTCAAATCTTGCTTTGTATTTTTCTACTGTATCTTTGCTGTAGCAGTAATTACTTTTATTTCCTATAATGTGAATCTTGGAATTCACAGTATATGTGCATTGTACAATGAACTCTAAACTATTTATATGTCCATTTTTCCTGTGTCCAGATTCCAGGAACAACCTCATTGCGAATGTCTGTCTTTAATCTCAGCAACGCCATTATCGGTAGTGGAATTTTAGGCCTTGCCTTTGCATTAGCCAACACAGGAATCATCCTTTTTGTGTAAGTATCCACTCAGTAAATAGCAGGACTGGGCACACTTTCATTTTGATTTTAAAATGTTTGCATTTAGAGAGAATGTGGTTGTTTATAGACCATTCAAAACACAGTTGGCAGTTTTACTAAATGAAGTAGGCTGCATACATATGTAGCTTGGATTTCACAGGTGCTGGCTTCAGTAGCAGCAGCTAATGCCCAGACCAATGATTAGGTAACTAAATATGGACTTGGATATTTAAGTTTGATCATTTTGGGTTGGGATCATGGGTTTCAGATATGAATGTATCACAACAATTAGTAAAAAAGACTTGAGGTGTAATCTTGGACCCATTGAATTCAATACAAGTTTAGCCATTGGCTTCAATGAGGCCAGGATTTCACTTGGAGTCTCCAAGCTGTATAAGTATTGGAAAGAGCATTTTTGGACAAGAAATGGTACAAGAAATGTTAGTTTATAAACAAGAAAATAGTCTACCCAATTTATATTTTAATCACTAATTTGTTATCCTACTTCTCCCAGAGCCTAAAAAACAAAATTTAAAGAATCACACACCGTTGGGTGAATCTTCTATGTCCAGGTCCAGAATTTCACTCCTTTTCTCTACCCATTCCCTGGGTAAGATGCCCAGACGGGTAGTTTTCTATTAAGACACAAATAGCAGGCTACATTTAGGTATTTTTAATATGTGAGCAGCTAAATGTCAGTGATTAAGGATCCATTCTGTTCTCCAAGAATCAATGAGAGTTTTGCCAGTGCCTTCACTGGGAGCAAATCACAAATCCAAACACTTATTATTTTAGTGATTACATAGTGTGAAACTACTTCTGAAAAGCAAAGCAAATTAAAATCCTTCAGCAGAAGCATTCTATGTAATATAATAATGGTAACTTACAAAGAATGGGCTAGGCTATGCAGTTTGCACAACTTGTTGGAGGCAGTGTAGAGCCTTTCCACCCAGGGGGAAGCACTAAGACAAATTGTATCTCTCTCAAAACTGCCTGGCGTGTATAGGGATTTACACATGACATTGTCTATAAGTAGGGCCCTACCAAATTCATGGTCCATTTTGGTCAATTTCACGGTCATAAGATAGTAAATTTTATTATTTCAGCTAATTAAATCTGAAATTTCACAGTGTTATTGTAGGGGGGTGCCATGACCCAAAAAGGAGTTGTGGGTGGGGGGTGTTGCAAGGATATTGTAGGGGGTTTGCAGTACTGCTACTCTTACTTCTGCGCTGCTGCTGGCAGCAGTGCTGACTTCAGAGTTGGGCGGCCAGAGAGCTGGGTGGCCAGAGAGCAATGGCTGCTGGCCAGGAGCCCACCTCAGAAGGCAGCGCTGCTACCAGCAACAGCACAGAATGGCATGTTACGGTATTGCCACCCTTACTTCTGCACTGCTGCCTGCAGAGCTGGATGCCCAGCCAACAGCCACTGCTCTCCCGCCGCCCAGCTCTGAAGTCAGCGCAGAGGTAAGGGCTGCACTACCGTGACCCCCCCCCAAAATAACCTTGTGCCCTGCCGCTCCCTTTTGGGTCAGGACCTCCAGTTTGAAAAACACTGGTCTCCTTTGTGAAATCTGTATAATATAGGGTAAAAGCACACAAAAGACCAGATTTCACGGTCTGTGATGCATTTTTCATGGCTATGAATTTGATAGGGCTCTATCTATAAGGTCCCACTGGCTGGTGTGACGAGAAGCATGACCATGGTTTCTCCTGGTCCCTACTTCCTTTAAGGTGATTTATTTTCTGCAGTGTTGAGGGAGTAAGTAGTCCCTGCTCTTAGAGACCATTATTGTGCCTATTCTTCAGGTGGATCACACAAGGCATAACCCTCAGTGGCAAGGCAGATCACAATTTGGCCCCAGATCCCTGGCTCCTTCAGTATTTGCCCTAAAACCAGGATAGGGAACAGTTGGACAGACAAAGCTGAAGAGTTCCAGTTGTTCAAATGCATACAATGCAATCCGAAGACTTGGATGTTTAATTTTTATACAGTTAAAATACAGTTCTTTTCAGCCCGTCACATTCAGCAGGGAGAACTGGAGGTCCTGGTGATGTCAAGGAATTATGACGTGATTGGAATAACAGAGACTTGGTGGGATAACTCACATGACTGGAGTACAGTCATGGATGGTTATAAACTGTTCAGGAAGGACAGGCAGGGCAGAAAAGGTGGGGGAGTAGCACTGTATGTAAGGGAGCAGTATGACTGCTCAGAGCTCCGGTACGAAACTGTGGAAAAACCTGAGTGTCTCTGGATTAAGTTTAGAAGTGTGTGCAACAAGAGTGATGTCATGGTGGGAGTCTGCTATAGACCACCGGACCAGGGGGATGAGGTGGATGAGGCTTTCTTCCGGCAACTCACGGAAGCTACTAGATCGCATGCCCTGATTCTCATGGGTGACTTTAATTTTCCTGATATCTGCTGGGAGAGCAATACAGCGGTGCATAGACAATCCAGGAAGTTTTTGGAAAGCGTAGGGGACAATTTCCTGGTGCAAGTGCTAGGGGAGCCAACTAGGGGGAGCGCTTTTCTTGACCTGCTGCTCACAAACCGGGTAGAATTAGTGGGGGAAGCAAAAGTGGATGGGAATCTGGGAGGCAGTGACCATGAGTTGGTTGAGTTCAGGATCCTGACGCAGGGAAGAAAGGTAAGCAGCAGGATACGGACCCTGGACTTCAGGAAAGCAGACTTTGACTCCCTCAGGGAACAGATGGCCAGGATCCCCTGGGGGACTAACATGAAAGGGAAGGGAGTCCAGGAGAGCTGGCTGTATTTCAAGGAATCCCTGTTGAGGTTACAGGGACAAACCATCCCGATGAGTCGAAAGAATAGTAAATATGGCAGGCGACCAGCTTGGCTTAATGGTGAAATCCTAGCGGATCTTAAACATAAAAAAGAAGCTTACAAGAAGTGGAAGGTTGGACATATGACCAGGGAAGAGTATAAAAATATTGCTCGGGCATGTAGGAAAGATATCAGGAGGGCCAAATCGCACCTGGAGCTGCAGCTAGCAAGAGATGTCAAGAGTAACAAGAAGGGTTTCTTCAGGTATGTTGGCAACAAGAAGAAAGCCAAGGAAGGTGTGGGCCCCTTACTGAATGAGGGAGGCAAGCTAGTGACAGAGGATGTGGAAAAAGCTAATGTACTCAATGCTTTTTTTGCCTCTGTTTTCACTAACAAGGTCAGCTCCCAGACTGCTGTGCTGGGCAACACAAAATGGGGAAGAGATGGCCAGCCCTCTGTAGAGATAGAGGTGGTTAGGGACTATTTAGAAAAGCTGGACGTGCACAAGTCCATGGGGCCGGACGAATTGCATCCGAGAGTGCTGAAGGAATTGGCGGCTGTGATTGCAGAGCCCTTGGCCATTATCTTTGAAAACTCGTGGCGAACGGGGGAAGTCCCGGATGACTGGAAAAAGGCTAATGTAGTGCCCATCTTTAAAAAAGGGAAGAAGGAGGATCCTGGGAACTACAGGCCGGTCAGCCTCACCTCAGTCCCTGGAAAAATCATGGAGCAGGTCCTCAAAGAATCAATCCTGAAGCACTTAGAGGAGAGGAAAGTGATCAGGAACAGTCAGCATGGATTCACCAAGGGAAGGTCATGCCTGACTAATCTAATCGCCTTTTATGATGAGATTACTGGTTCTGTGGATGAAGGGAAAGCAGTGGATGTATTGTTTCTTGACTTTAGCAAAGCTTTTGACACGGTCTCCCACAGCATTCTTGTCAGCAAGTTAAGGAAGTATGGGCTGGATGAATGCACTATAAGGTGGGTAGAAAGCTGGCTAGATTGTCGGGCTCAACGGGTAGTGATCAATGGCTCCATGTCTAGTTGGCAGCCGGTGTCAAGTGGAGTGCCCCAGGGGTCGGTCCTGGGGCCCGTTTTGTTCAATATCTTCATAAATGATCTGGAGGATGGTGTGGATTGCACTCTCAGCAAATTTGCTGATGATACTAAACTGGGAGGAGTGGTAGATACGCTGGAGGGGAGGGATAGGATACAGAAGGACCTAGACAAATTGGAGGATTGGGCCAAAAGAAATCTAATGAGGTTCAATAAGGATAAATGCAGGGTCCTGCACTTAGGATGGAAGAATCCAATGCACCGCTACAGACTAGGGACCGAATGGCTCGGCAGCAGTTCTGCGGAAAAGGACCTAGGGGTGACAGTGGACGAGAAGCTGGATATGAGTCAGCAGTGTGCCCTTGTTGCCAAGAAGGCCAATGGCATTTTGGGTTGTATAAGTAGGGGCATAGCGAGCAGATCGAGGGACGTGATCGTTCCCCTCTATTCGACACTGGTGAGGCCTCATCTGGAGTACTGTGTCCAGTTTTGGGCCCCACACTACAGGAAGGATGTGGATAAATTGGAAAGAGTACAACGAAGGGCAACAAAAATGATTAGGGGTCTAGAGCACATGACTTATGAGGAGAGGCTGAGGGAGCTGGGATTGTTTAGTCTGCAGAAGAGAAGAATGAGGGGGGATTTGATAGCTGCTTTCAACTACCTGAAAGGGGGTTTCAAAGAGGATGGCTCTAGACTGTTCTCAATGGTAGCAGATGACAGAACGAGGAGTAATGGTCTCAAGTTGCAATGGGGGAGGTTTAGATTGGATATTAGGAAAAACTTTTTCACTAAGAGGGTGGTGAAACACTGGAATGCGTTACCTAGGGAGGTGGTAGAATCTCCTTCCTTAGAGGTTTTTAAGGTCAGGCTTGACAAAGCCCTGGCTGGGATGATTTAACTGGGACTTGGTCCTGCTTTGAGCAGGGGGTTGGACTAGATGACCTTCTGGGGTCCCTTCCAACCCTGATATTCTATGATTCTATGATTCTATGATTAGAGTACTAAAATGCCAAAAAAATATGGCCAGGACTTCAGTTGAAAAAGAGATCTGAGGTAAAAAGAAAAGGAGTACTTGTGGCACCTTAGAGACTAACAAATTTATTAGAGCATAAGCTTTCGTGAGTTACAGCTCACTTCATCGGATGCATTCCACCAATTGGCAACTCATTCTAAGGCGACTTGGTTTGACCTTGACTACATTTTGGAATTGGTTGTTCTTTTTCATTTTAAGTATTTAAAAGGAACTCTGTATATGGAATGGAATCTAACTGCTCCATAGTGAAGGTTTCATGTAAGGTCTTGCCTACATTGTAGATTTTTGTACCAATGTAGCTATACCCATACTTCTGGGATTAGCTGGACTGGTAGAAGTCACTGTTCTCATAGTTTTCAGAGCTGCGTTTTGCAAAATCTAAAATCTACAAAAGCCATCAGATTGGCCTGAAATGTGGTAGCTCAGGTAAAGGACCAGAGCCGAATTTGTTGTGAACATTTGAGGCCATATGATCAAGGGGTGACTAAGATACAGCATCATACAAAATGAGATATTTTTCAATGTTGAAGGATTCTTCTGAGGGCAAGTCTACATTAGAATCGCTACCGCGGCGTAGCTGTACTGATGTAGCTGCACCAATGTAGCACTGCTAGTGCAGATGCTCTATGCCAGTGGATTTCAAACTTCGGATCACGATCCAGTGCTGCATCATGGAATGCAAGACGCTGGGTCGCCTTGCTCAGCACCCAGGGACCCTGGTGGCCGGCCAGTAAAAACTAATAGTCCCTACCTGTTTTGACATCACGTTGCGCTCCAGAAGCGGCCAGCAGCGGTCCACGGTGCCAGGACAGTGGGGAAGCCTGCCTCTGCACCCTGGCTGCACCCCTGACCAGGAGCCGCCGGAGGCAAGCCCATGTCCCAATCCCTTTCCCCAGCCCCGAGCAACTCCCAAAACTAGAGCCCCCTCCTGCACCCCAAACCCCTTATCCACAGCCCCACCTAGAGCCTGTACCCCCAGCCCAAAGCCCTGACCCCCCTTTTGCACCTCAACCCCCAGCCCAGAGCCCCTCCCACACCCTGAACCCCTGATTCCCGGCCCCATTCCACAGCCCTCACCCCATCATTCCAACCCTCTGCCCCAGCCCTGAGCCCCCTCCCACACCTCAAACCCCTCATCCCCAGCTCCATTGGGTCATAGGCATCAAGAATTTTCTTCAACTGGGTCGCCAGAAAAAAAAGTTGGAAAACTACTGATCTATGCTGACGCGAGAGAGCTTTCCCATTGGCATAATTACTCCCCCTCTCTGAGTGGTGGTAGCTATTTTGGTGGAAGAGCTTCTTCAGTTGATATAGCACTGTCCACACCAGCTCTTAAGTCAGTGTAACTTACATCACTCCAGGGGATGGCTTTTCCACACCCTGAGTGATTTAAGTTATGCTGAAGTAATCACTAGTGCGTACAAGCCCTCATACTTTTTTGTGCACAACTGGGAGGGAAAAATGATGGGTAGGAGGCACATGAGATTTATATCCTCAATTTTCCTTTCTGAGATCTAGCACATGGTACCAAGAGGTAGATCTGAAACTTAAAATATGAAAAGATACAAATCAGTTCAGGATATTTTGAACTGCTTTGCTACTGCAGCACTGACAAACATTTCATTAAAAATAAACTCACTAGCTTATATGTCAAATTAAAAATGGAAGTGGACAGAGCTATTGCTACATCAGTGATTTCTAATTAAAATTATAGAATGCTTCAAATTTTTATATGAATTTGCAAATATCTGTCTTATGTCTGTGCAGTATAAGATTGCCCTGTAATCTGAAACCCACTGAAAAGAGAAAATCGTTCTGACTTTCACTCTGGGAATTGATTTGCTTTGGAGAGTTCAGGGTCCTGTTTACCCTACAGCTGTAACCAAATCAGGAATCAGCTTCTGGTCCAGTTACACTTTAGAAGTTAGTATAGATGGGAACTATCTGTGTCACAGTGATTGGGTTAAAACCCTGGAACAGTCCAAAGCATTAGTCTAATTACATTCTGATTCCACTGAAACTTTAGTTCTTTGTAAACTCTCACAGCCTTCTCTGCTCCTCTCATCAACATACTGCTATTGAACTCATTAGCACTAACAAGAAGCTAACACCACATTCTGTAAAGCATTCTGTTTCCAGGGGCAGTTGAGAGATGTGTATCTCCTGAATGCTTACATTTCTTTAAACGAGATAAAAGCAGTTTTATCAGAAGTAGATCACATACATGATACTGAACCCTAGAGAGGCTTATAATGATCTTTGATAGCATTTGGACTTGTGAATCAAATACTGGGTAGATCTATGGAGTTACCCATGTTGAACAAAGTATTTAGCTAAGGTGAATGCTGAGTACATTTTTTGTACTATAAAGAACAGAATTATTCTCTACTTAATTAACTGTGCAGATTTAATAGCAGATATTTATTTTAATATCCATGCATTTGTTAGCTTTGTAATGGTTTTCAGTCATGTTAGCACTGTCATAGACAAAGCCATCAAGACCAAAGATGAAGTAGCTAGTAACAAGTTAGAGAGTGAGAGGCAAGTTAGCAGGGAATGAGCCATCAAACCAGTCTTTGAGATATAAAACCCTAATGTGACTTCTGGAGCTCTGTGGCAAATAAAGAGCACTGTTTAAAATGTTCCTATGTCCTGCAATGCAGAGAGTTGAATCCAATTGATCAAGAATACATTTTTTTCCTCACAACTTGATCAAATGAATCTTTCCAACAAATATATAGTGCTATCTTTATCACACGTTGCTTTACAAATGATTAAAGACAGAGACCAAGTATTATTATTTTTGCATTTTGAACAGAGGGCCTTGCTGTATTCATTACTTGTAAATTACACAGGTCTAAAATGTTTCTAAGCCTGCTTTGATCTGGGTAAACTTTGGTTACCGAAGAGAACCATGCACTGTGATCTAAAAGTAAAAAGCAAAGATGGAAAAGGAAACCTGTGTGTTAAAAAGCTAATTAAGCAAATGAAGGCCTGCTTTTCCACCAGCATGACTCCACTGACTCCAGTAGAATCAAACCTGATTTACCCCCTGCACAACTGAGGTCAGAATCAGGATCATACAGTCTTTGCTGTATGACCGAATTCAAAATACACAAAACAACAAAAACACTATTGTTATGTATTATTTGTGTAACTTAATGCCATAGGTAGGTATGATGCTTTGCAGGTGTAAAATAAGATGAGAGTCCATAGGTGCTTACTGTCTAATATGGCTAATAACTATGAAAAAGACTCTTTAGAAAAGACTCCATAGAAAGATTCTTCTATATCAGCAATAGGGGAGAAAATCCTCATGGCTGCAGAATGTTTGGAAGGCTGCACATGAGCCAGGCCACAGAGAGACCTTAGGAGGAAGATTCTGCAGACTTTGGCACTGGTTGAGCTGAGCTCGCTGTGTCCTGATCCCCAGTGAAATGCCAAGGGGGTTTGTGTGGCGGTGCTAGGGAGTGGCAGATGTGTGGCCTGTTAATCCACCAACTTCACAGATTCTCTGGTCACAAAGCCCAGGCCTCTGCAGTGCAATGCGCCACAGTAGTTGCTACAGTTGATGAGTGAAGGAAGCAGCTGTGGACAGACAGCATAACTTCCCAGGGTGGGAGGTAGGATTCTGTTCCTCCTAGCTCTGCGTCAGTCCTTTACAGATAGCTATATGCTTGGCTTGGACTAGGGATGAGAATTTTTCCCAGATTTCTTATGTGGTTGCCAGCACTTTTTTAAACTGGACAAAATGTGAAACATGAGAACAATTTTGATACTACAGGGTTGCCAAAGCTTCACTGCTTATGTTTTGAGTTTGCAAAGAGTGAGGGGAACTAATATTTTCATTCCATTCTATGGGATGCTACTAGGACTAGTCTGTCTAAATCACAGCCCTCACACAAAGAGGCTTTTCATATGGCTTTACTAAAAAAGGACATGTTTCTCTTAGCAACTTGTGAGACTCCCGAGGGAAAGTAAGGAAACAGATCAGATCACCACCTGGCTGGCTTGCAGCTGTTATTTTTACCTCCATGAAAACGCCCTTTGCTTGGTGTCAGCAAATTAGGAGTTTAATGTTAAGGGCTCAGTTACGGCTTGCTTCAACAGCCAAGCAATGACTAGCCAAGTGACTACCTTCAACAGCCAAGCAATAATGACTGGAGACATTATGCCCACATAGTGCAAAAACATGCATGATGTCTCTGGTGGGAGCATGCTCAGCAGCAGCACTTACTCCACCTTATGAAAAGGTTCAGTGTGGGCTCTCCCACCACTGCCTTCCAGGCATAACAATGTACAATGCAGGCAAGGTGGACAAGTTCCTTTGGGAAGTGCAGTGCCATTGTCAGCTGTTGTTTGATGCCCCTTTAAGATCAAGTAATGCTGTCTGTATCATTGTGGCATGTTCTGTACAGTTATACTGAGAAGAATGAGGCTTGTTGTGCCCTCTTCCACGCTACCCCACCCCCCAGGCCATGCAATCATGGCAAGAGCAGCCATAATTTTGGCCCCCAAATATATCTAGTCAAGGAAGAAAACATTGTTCTCAAACTGTCATTCCCGCATGTTTCTTTCAGTGAAAAGACTTGTTTTTGTCATTTTAAACTGCCCATCTATTGTAGCTGCTTGTTTTCTGTTTAATTTTAGATTTGTTTAGATGGTGTCCAAAGACATTTTGTCATGATAGAAATGCCAACAGATTGTTTTAATACTCCTTACACATATCATGAAAATGTGTTGTCAATCAGCCTGTGTAACTGTACATGGAGAAAAAGAACACATAGTGCTTGAATTGTTCCCTGGTCTACAGGAGATGGATCATTGAGCAAAGGTAGTGTTGTGCACTTGGCCCATGGTACTGCCTAGTTATCAGGCATGCTGCTCAGCCCTTTGCAAGTATTGACTAAGCATTCATTCCCACTTTAATTCCCGAATTTTTCTGCAAACTAGTGATTACAGTGCAGGGACCAAATGATGGATGTCCCATCGCAGGAAGCACCAACTGTAATGCAGGATGCCGCTAACCCTTCAGCCTCTGCTTCTGTCAGTGCAATGACAGGGACTGGAGTTGCCAGTGCCATGCAGTACCTCAGAGGAGGGGTGTCTCTGCTGTCTCCCATGCTCAACATCTGTAGCTCAGAGACCACCAATCTGGGGAGCACACAGTGTGAGGCTAGTGTCAACAAGGATGCTAGTGTCAGAGCAAAGAACCACATCTCCTTCCGCTCCAGAGCAGAGCTGGAATGGTGCACAGGTTGAGGGAAGATCACTCTGCATCCTCTACAGTAGACTGGCTGGGCTACTTGGGGCAGTGCTGCCCTGCTTTCCCAGTGGCACTGTCAGAGTCAGGCACAACAATATCAGGAGATACCATTAATATCCACTGGAACTTGGCTTGGGAAAGAACATTGGGATGTGGCCCTCATGTCCTTAGATAAACAGATAAAATTCTGTGCCTCAGATTTTAGAAAGATCATTAGACTAAGTAGTCGGGAGCATAGGGCTCACAGCTGCTCTGACTAGATCTTCTTGCTTTGATGGTAGGAGATTTTTATTTTGGGTTAGATTAAAAATGGGAGGGGTTACTAATTAATAGGCTATAAACTTTGAGCACTATAAGTCGATCTCTGCAGGCCTTCAATATAAGACTTAATGGGCCAGAGCCTCATTTATACTAGGCCCCCTTTTTACACTCTAGCAATGTAAAGAAGCCATAAAGCATGTGTCAGTTATATTTATACTTACTTTAGGGCCCCTTTGCACTGCCAGAAATTATGAAGGTGGCTTAGTGTAAACGAGAATCTGTCCCAATATGTACAAAATTGTAACACCAAGGAATTATTTTATTATAATACATTTTATTTTTCACTCTCTTCTAGGTTTCTGTTATCTTCAGTGACATTGCTGTCTATTTATTCAATAAATCTCCTGTTGATATGTTCAAAGGAAACAGGTAATTTGAGATGATAATGTATCAATTTAGTAGGAGGGAAAAGGACAAGATGTGAAAGATGTTCAGAATAAAGCAAGATGGCTGGGGTTTTTTCTCATCAGTTTGAAAAAGAAAAGAGAAACTGGTCCAGAAGCCATCAAAGTTACTCTAGATTTATACTGATATAACTGAGACCAGAATCTGGCCCATTGCTATAAAGAAAAGATATAGTCAAACCAATTCACAGAGAATTCTGATACGGTGAAATTCCATTTAGTGAAGTAGAAGGAAAGACTCAAACTGTTTTATTGCATTACAATCTGCAGATTGCAATTCGAGGTATAATGAAACTCTGTAAAGTGACAGGTTTCAGAGTAGCAGCCGTGTTAGTCTGTATTCGCAAAAAGAAAAGGAGTACTTGTGGCACCTTAGATTTGTTAGTCTCTAAGGTGCCAAAAATGCTCCTTTTCTTTCTGTAAAGTGAAGCTTATCTGGGATAAGATGACATCACTAAAATAGAGTTGATGTTCCCAACAGTACCCATGGTATAATAATAGGTACTTTCCATATAGGGAAGAAGCCCCAAGCCCCAATATATAACTCTAAATACATATATAAAAGGGTGCCATTGTAATGTTAAACCCTTCACTGTTCCATAGGCTAAGAATAATGTCCTGAGGTTATAACCTTTTAGTCCAAACTTTCAAAATTACCCATGCATGAGAATGCTTCCACATTTGAACACCTAATTTGTGTACACAATTATCATGACTATGTATACAATGGCAGCAATTGCATATTCAAATCAGGCATGCAGATGCACACACATTTGTGTCCTTGAAACGCAAAAAATTTGGGTCCTGGGCTTTAGGCTGTTAAGAAAGACATTGCATTATAACTCAAACTGCATTTTGCTTCTTGTTTATGTGAGTTTTAAAGAGAAAATGTCAACCAGGAGAGAATGTGGGGAACCCAAACTGAGAGACACCTCTTTTGGATAATCTGTGCACTGTAACACCTGAAATATCTATCTTTCATTCTCACTGCATACCCTCTTGTGTTCTTAATGCTATACTTTTTCTGTCAGCCCAAGCCACAACTGGGGAAAAAAATTGCTAAATTCAACTGGAACATCTTGTAATTAATAGACAACCTAGCTACTAGTTGAATTTGACAGACTTTAAACAAAGAATATTTAATTATAGTTCTCATACTTTTTTTCTTTCACAGGAAGTATAGGAGTATGAGAACTCAAATTAATATATTATCATAAGGAAATAAAAATAATAATTTAAATGAACAGTCTGGCCTCTCTATATTAATCTAGTCAAACTGTATAAAATTAGAGCATTGCAGTGTTGTGTCTCTCTAGCTTGTCTGCCAGAGCCTTGGCTTGCAGATCCCTGCTGTGTTGAATATTATCTTCCCTTAAATCTTATATAATTCCTACTGAGAGAGCAAATTTAAGACGTCAGGATGCCAGGTTTGTAAATGTCAAGAAGACACTTACTTTAAAGGAATATAATAGTCTCATTGTGAGTTCCAACTTTCAAAAAGTGATTGGTAGCCACTCCTGACATTTAAAAATGTGAGGAGGATATTTCCAATTAAGCTTGCTTGACTCCTGTCAATTACAATAGAGACCCATATTTGTGTGAAAAGGGAAGAAATAGCAGCATGGATGGGGAAATTAGCTGAATGAAGAAGAATCTTAAATGTTTTGACTTGACAGTTGCTTGTCATCCCTGATTTCTGATTTCTCCTCCAATTTGGTTTATGCAGGCTGCATGGTGTATGAAAAGCTTGGCGAGCAGGTCTTTGGCACCCCAGGAAAAATGATTGTTTTTGGATCCACTTCTCTCCAGAATACTGGAGGTAAAGGGAGTATAAAAGACAAGAGCAAACAAAGGAATGCACATACATTTATGCCTGTCAGATTTGTCATTCTCCCAATGATGTTTTGGGGGCCCTTGTATTCTGTTGTGCAGTTCAAACTAATATTCTCTGTGTAGTCTGTTGAAATGACATACCAGGGAAAACCCAGCTTGAATCAGTATCTAAGAATCAATTAAACTTCTTTGCCTTAGATCAGCTTGTATTTACTTAGGGTTGGCATGAGAACAGGTCCAGTATCCTTCTATGTGCTCATTCCACAAGATATCATGTCTACTTTCTAAAATTATCTAATTTTTCCCCAGCAATGCTGAGCTATCTCTTCCTAGTAAAAAATGAGCTGCCTTCTGCCATAAAGTTTCTTATGGGAAAAGAAGAAGCATTTTCGTAAGTTTAATACTGTTTTGCTTATTTGACTTCAGAGTCTAAATTTCATGTAGATAAACTACAACATGGGTTTATAAAAGCACTAATTATTGGCTGTTCCTTATGCTAGTGTCAGATCTTCACAGCAGGGTTCCTAATGGATTGTAAATCGTGGGAGGGGAAGAGAAAAAAAATAAATGAGCCTTTAGTGATCGCTGTCTAGATTTTCCTTCAGAAGAATGATTTCTACAACATTTTTATCTTAGGGTCTGATCATACAACATCCTGAGCAATACCTCGGGCTATTAAACACCTTCAACACCTATTGAAACCAATGGGCATTGAAGGCACTGAGCACCTCCAGGAGTTCTGATCACCTTGTAGGAGTCAATCTGTAAAGAACTCCCCATACTGCAGGGGAGGCCAAACTTACTGATCTTCCAAGCCACATATGATAATCTTCAGAAGTTCGAGGGCCGGGATGCACCTGCTGGGGTTGGGGCTTCAGCCCCATGGGAGGCGCCTGATGGTGCTTGGGGCTTCAGCCCTGCTCCTGCTGAAGCCCCCAGCCCTGGCAGATGCACTCCACGAGGCTGAAGCCCTGAAACCCCCTTCCCCACTGGGGAGAAGCCCCTACCCCACCACCCCACTGCAAGGCAGAAGTCCTGAGCTCTCACCCCCACACCCTTGTCTGGTAGGTGGAGAATGGAGGGGGGTGTTGGGCGCTCAGCGAGCTGCACTTTAACCATAAAAGAACCACATGTGGCTCACGAGCTAGTTTGGCCACTCCTGCCATAGTGCCCCAATACTAAAACATGACAGGAGTGGAATACCTAGGATAGATTTCTGCCACTTGTTACTGCTTGATGGCATCTACCGTCACCTTAAACAAAACAAAAAGGATATTTCTTTACACTGGTACATGTCTTGTTTCTTATATCAGGTTATATGATGTCTTGTAACTTAGCTAAAAAGTGGAAACATCATCCTGAAGATGTTTCATACAAGACTGGACAGAACACTTTAAAATATGTTGTAGAGAACAATCCTGCATTTCTCCCCTTTCCCTGCAGACCGCCAGGAGAGTATTCTAACCACAGACTATGGGAAGGGGTCAAGTGACTGGGGGCTGGTGCATCCCAGCCCTCAGTAGCATGGTCTGTCATTTAGGGCATGTGGCCAGGCCCTCAGTAGGTTAAGCAGGTATACTGCTGTGTGCAGCATATGCTACACTGCACTACATGTCTGACCGCTTGATCTGTCTTTTCCTGTGCTGGCAGGATAGCTTCTATCTAATGCCAGCTGGTATTGCTCCATGCCTTCACCCATACCACCACTCCTACCAGTAAGGGCAACATTTTGCCCTCTAACTATGAAAATGTGTTGTGGCTTAGATTCCAAAAAGTGCCACTTTTTAAGCAATTACTGATAAAATATTCATTTTACTACCACATGTAATCAGTACCCTAGGAAGTTCAGAAATTGTCCCAGTCTTTGCTTGTACTTGAGCTTACAACATATGGAAGCCAGAGAAAATGCTGTAATTCTGGATGGCTGATCCAATGTAAAAAAACAGTGATAGTGCTTCAAGAAGAGATTTCATTGTATCTTTGAAATGTTTTACAGGGCATGGTATGTGGATGGGCGAATTCTTGTTGTAGCCGTAACATTTACTATAATCCTCCCCTTGTGTCTTCTTAAGAACTTAGGTAAGACTCAAATATTGTTAGAATAAAGTGGGGGTTCTCAAATTTTGCTCCCCTCTAGGTCATATTGGCCATTCAGATATAATGTAGAGGGCTGTGCTCAGTCATGAATAAAGTGGCCTTAGCACAGGAATAAGCTATGTATTAGGCATCCTGAAACAAGCCAGGCTAAATTAAAAGCTAGTAACATGACAAATGAGCACAATATAACTAAATTGATTCAAAATAATGTGTTCGTTATCTCTTCCATTTGCTGGTGGCAACTGATTACAGTTTTTATGACCACCTGGGTGTTTATTCCATTAGGTAAATTAATATTACATAGAATTAGTAATTTTTTTAATTGCAACAGAATTGTCAAAAAATGTTTTTTCCATCAAAATTCAAAATTTCAATAACAATTCTCATTGAAAATTTTTGACTAGTTCTGTCTAGGTCAGAGGTGGGAAAACTACGGCCCGTGGGACTGTCCTGCCTGGCCTCTGAGCTCCCGGCTGGGGAAGCTCGCCCCTGGCTCCTCCCCCACTGTCCCCCTCCCCCATAGTGACGCTGCCGCATGGGTAGCACAACTGCACCCGCCACCTCCCAGGCTTTCCAATAAGGCTGGCCTGCTGCTCTGAGCAGCACGGTAAGGGGATGGGGGGGTTGGATAAGGGGCAGGAGGTCCCAGGGGCAGTCAGGGGACAGGGGGTGTTTGGATGGGGCAGAGGTTTTGGGGGTGGTGGTCAGGAGACAGGGAGCGGGGGGGGGTTGGATAAGGGGTGAGGGACTTGGGGGCGTCCCAGGATGGGGGGGATAGGGAGCAGGGGGGTTGGATGGGGGTGGGGTCCTGGGGGGCAGTTAGGGATGGGGTTCCTGGGAGGGGGCCATCAGGGGACAAGGAGTTGGGGGGGTTGATGGGTCAGGGGTCTTGGGGGGCCTGTCAGGGGGCGGGGGCGTGGATGGGGGCGGGGCAGTCAGGGAGCAGGGGGGATTGGATAGGGGGTGGGGGGGCGGTTAGGGGCGGGGTTCCTGGGAGGGGGTGGTCACAGGACAAGGAGCAGGGTGGGTTGGATGGGGCAAGGGTTCTGAGGGGGGCGGGAAGTAGAAGGGGGCAAGGGCCAGGCTGTTTGGGGAGGCACAGCCTTCCCTACCTGGCCCTCCATACTGTTTCGCAACCCCCATGTGGCCCTTGGGCCAAAATGTTTGCCCACCCCTGGTCTAGGTAATATGTGTATATGGATATGGATATTCCTTAGATTCCACTAGGCACCTCTCACCCTATATGGCCAGATTTTCAAAGGTATTTAGGTGCCTAACGTTGCTGATAGGCATCTGTTGGAATTTTCAAAAGCACCTAAGGAGGTTAGGCACCTAACTGCCTTTGAAATAAAAATAATAATCCTTTGGAAAATCTAATCCATAGTAACTTTCTGAAATGTAGCAACCTTGTGAAATGACAGATTTACAGAAAAATGAGAAGCACTTTTATACTATCCTGAAGTTCATGGTGCATGTTATATGTAATAACTTTAACTATGTTATAAAGTAACAAGCTATAAAAAGAACAAAAACAAATAAATGTGACCATTAAATAAGTTATTGATTATATTTCTTTTGTATTTCTTTTAGGGTATCTTGGATATACTAGTGGATTTTCCCTTGGTTGCATGGTTTTTTTCCTCATAGTGGTAAGTTCTGCTTGCTGTTTTGGTTGGATTAGAGTTGCCCCTATAGTGTCTTCAGTATACATTTTTATTTTAATAACAATTTTTACAGTTTACCATGTGACACTTTATTCCAGGTTATCTACAAGAAATTTCAACTTTCCTGCCCAGTACTGGAGCCAAATGCAACATCACCTATCATATCAAATGTTAGCTCAGCACACGAAGATATGTGTCAACCAAAGTATGTTACCTTTAATTCCAAGGTATGTTTCTTTCTACGATATTTATTTTTAATTCAGATAATTTGATATCATACTCCATATTCCTAGTCAATTAGACACATCATTTGGATCCAGTCTCCGTGGCCCTTGCACAGATGCGCTGTGATGGGGAGGACATAATGAACCTTCTCCCTCAGTTTGTGTAAGGTTCCATTGGACTTCAAAGAGTTGAGGCTCTGCCTCTCTTTGCACCAGGCAGCAGATCTGGCCAGCTTCAAAGAGGTAATGAACTGCACTATCAGTCAATACACAGAGGTTGTAATGCCTGGGAACTCCAGCAGGCATTTGCCTCCCTGAAACAGAATGTGTCCCAGTACTCCCTCTAGGGCAGTGACCCTCTGCACTGCTCCTTACTATGGGCTGAGCCTAAATATCACAATCCAGCTCTTATCTATCATGATCAGACACCTCTGAGCATCCATTCTATGGCACTGAAATAATTTTACTTCTCATGGCACGTAAAGATCAAACATTTGTCCCTCTCACACAAGAGTGTGTTTGGTAGCAATAGTAGAGGATGTGAAAATGTCTTGTTCAAGGGAACAAACCTGGTGGTAGCAGGGCTGCACAGAGGATTCAGGGGACCTGGGGTCTTCGGTGGCAGGGGTCCTTCCACTCCGGGTCTTTGGGGCTCTTTGCCGAAGACCCGGAGCGGAAGAAGCAGCGGCGGGTCCTTCACTCTGGGTGTGTTCGACAGCACTGAAGGACCCGCCGCCGAAGTGCCACCAAAAACTCTCATTGGGGCCCCTGTGGGGCCCAGGGCCTGGGGCAAATTGCCACACTTCCCCTCCCTCTTCCTCCCAGGTGGCCCTGGGTGGTAGCAGCAGCTACACAACTGCTGTTTCTGAACTGAGTCTAAAATAGTAGCAAGAAAAATGCATAGATTGTGTCCTCACATTGAAAAATTATTGTTCCTGATGTTTTGTTAAATACGTTATTTGACAGGCACTCTGCCTTCCCTGCAAGGACTCTCAATGTTCAGTTGAAGAGTTCAGAAAGTTGGGAGATGAAGTAGTTGAAACACTGATGATTTCTTAATATGTATTTTTCCTAACTGGCTTTTCTTCAATTATGTTCAGACTGTTTATGCTTTGCCCACCCTTGCATTTGCATTTGTGTGCCACCCATCGGTCCTTCCAATCTACAGTGAACTTAAAGAGTAAGATGTTTTTTATTGTTTGATTGTTTAAAATGGACTGTTTAGAGTGTAAAATGTTAGTGCAGAGTTGCTCCATCACCCTTGTAATTCAAAGGAAAGGTAGTTTAATAAAATCAGAAAACAAAGGAGCACTGCTTGAAGCTAGGTAAATCTGGGTTCCCTATGGGGTAACATGACATCCATGGGGTTTTCTTTAGAATGACACAGCTATTTTGAAGAGCCAAGCAGTGCAAATTATTATAGTTTACAAGATAGTCTTGTACTTCAGCTAATGCCATTGATTCCAATGTAGCAAAAAGCCTGTGACAGTAACAAGTTATGCTTTTTATGTACAGGCTTTCACCCCAATGTGTTTTTAAACCACATCTAGTATAGTTAAATGATGTGACTGGCACAAATAACTTTTCTTTATGTAATAAAGATGAAGAGGAGCCTCCCACACCAGCCACTGTACCTCTGTCCCTAGCATAAGGGGAGCAAAGGGGCATGAGCAGGTAGTAGGTGTGGTGACTTGATTTGCACTGGTGCAAGTTACAGTAGCCCCCCTGCTGCTCTAACATCCCTCAAGGCTGAGCAGCCAATGATCAGGGAGCTGCAGCTGGCTCCTTGCAGCTGCTCCCTCCAGCATAGCTCAGATCCAGTGGAGAATCAGGGCTGATATTTTTAGACCTTAGATGAAAACATTTTTTGCCATGAAGCAAAATCTGCTCCTAAATGTCTGTGTGCCATTTTCTCTCTTTATTCTATATTAATGTATTTGCATTAGTTCTTCAAAGCCAAGAGTTCAGCTCCTATTTAAGTACCTAAAAGAAGTTACTGGAATTTCAGCAGTGCTCAGCCTGCTGCAGTTCCCATTCTTGTCAAAGGATCTGCTGTTGTTGAAATTCTGGCCACTTAATAAGGTGTCTAAATGGGAGCTGTTGGGCACTTTCAGCTTCCATTGACTTCAGTGGGATTTTTGGGTGCTCAGCTCTTCTAGAAATCTGGGTGTTTCTATTTTGGTATCAAAATATGGATTAAGAGCCCAACTTTAGGCACCCAGTTTAAGCATTTCAAAATAAGCGTCAAAAATGAAAAGTATATGTTTAACCAATTTTTTTTTAAAACTACAGCAGTTCTCCTTACCAGAGGACATAGACCATTTTTTGCAAACATTTAGGATGTTAACAGTCTGTTGTTTTACTGGTCCTTTAATTTGCACACAGAAGCAGTTCCAAGCTGACCCCTTCTCTGTTACAGAGGCTACTGCTGGGGCATAGCCACCCGTTGGGATTTGGAGAGGGCAGTATTCACAGAATGGTCATTATGTTCCCTTGACTTAAAATCCTAGCAAAACTGGGAGGCTAGCAATGGCTTTTGGGAGACTTAGTCGCCCAGTCATTCTCCTCCTTCAGTACAGCTATTGGGGATCACTGATTTAAATGAAGAAAAGACACACTCTGGAGTCTCTCCGATGCTAGTTAATTTTGTTTGTGCAAAGATTTATACAGCCATTTATTATTTTTCCTTCTTTTTCCAGTCGCACACAGAAGAGAATGCAAATGGTTTCAAATACCTCATTTTTTGCCATGTTCGTTATGTACCTCCTGACTGCCATTTTTGGCTATTTAACTTTCTATGGTAAGTAAGCAGTTTTTGCTGATCTAACATATCTGTCAGAAAGAATCCAGGTGAAATCAATAACATTTACCCACTGAAAAAGGAGAATCCCACTCATCTTACTAGAATTTTCAAAACAATTTCCCTAAATTTATCCATAAAGATACAAATCTCTTCTTTACCGGTGCTCTGAGTGGCTACACACAGTAGCTATATGCAGCATTTGCTAATTTAACTTCAAAAATGAAAGAGAAATGAGCAAAGGCATAAGTTTAACGTAAACTAGTTTTATTTTGGGTAACTGGAGCTTAGCAAAAAGAAAAGGAGTACTTGTGGCGCCTTAGAGACTAACAAACTTATTAGAGCTACAGCTCACTTCATCGGATGCATTTGGTGGAAAAAACAGAGGGGAGATTGAGCTGTAGCTCACGAAAGCTTATGCTCTAATAAATTTGTTAGTCTCTAAGGTGCCACAAGTACTCCTTTTCTTTTTGCGAATACAGACTAACATGGCTGCTACTCTGAAACCTGTCATGGAGCTTAGCAGTGTCAGATCAGTAATGACCGAAAGTGATTAAGTGATATCTAATCGGTTATTCAATTGCCTGTGTAAAATGAGATTGTGATCTTAGGATAGCGCTTAGTGAATAGGTGTCAAAATCATCACCACAATAATTGGCAGCCTTATTGCCATTCTCGGCACAGAGGCAATGGATGTGGAGCCTGTACTCCCTCTGTTAGCAAGAACTGGTCCCTATCCATTCAAGTTAAATACATTGGTGATGCAGTTTAGGTAAGCTTGGAATGCTGCTGCTTGAAATACTTTCGCAGTTCTGAATACTTCAGTGTCCAAGATTTTCAACCCGCCTCCTTTCATGAACACTAATTCACTTCAAAAATACAAAAAACAAGCAAATCTGATTTTTTTTCCTTTTTAAAAGGAATATGCAGAATAAATAAAAATCAGAGAACACAGAGACCCTTACACTGGCAGGATGATTGAGAGCTAATGTTCTAAAGCAGTTTGAGTCTTGAAATTTGGTACATTTGTTCGTTACAGGCCACTAAGTCAATCAGAGGAAGATCACAGATTTGACCTGTGAGTTTTCCATCAGGGGCACCAAAAGGTCATCAGTCTTTCTTATTAGATTTCAAGTGCCCTGTCAAGCTACAGCCTTCATGTTTGTTACAGTCATTCATTATGGCAGTGGCTCTCAACCACGGGGACACATACCTCTGGGGGTACACAAAGGTCTTCCAGGGGGTACGTCAACTTATCTAGATATTCACCTAGTTCAGTGTTTCTTTACTTGGAGGTTGCAACCCCCAATGGGTTTGCGGGATGGGTTTAGGGGGGTCACAAGTGCAGAGCTGGCATTAGGGGATGGCAAGCACGGCAATTGCCTAGGGCCCCAAACCACAGGGGGCCCCATGAAGCTAAGTTATAGTCTTCGGCTCCGGGCAGTGGAACTCAGGCTTCAGGTACACTGAACTATAAGTACAGTTTTTCTATTCTAATCAATTTATTTTATAATTATATGGTAAAATGAGAACATAAGCAATTTGTCAGTAATAGTATGTTGTGACACTCTTATTTTTTTATGTCTGATTTTGTAAGCAAGTAGTTTTTAAGTGAGGTGAAACTTGGGGTACACAAGACAAATCAGACTCCTGAAGGGGATACAGTAGTCTGGAAAGGTTGGTAACCAATGCATAATGGGATACTGATAGGTAGGGGAAGCAAATTTGAAATTTTACATTTCTGTCATAGACAGATGAACTTTTGGTGACCTAACAACTTACAAAAAATATATTAGTTTCTACCATGAGGCTGTCATGGTGGGTATGAAGCCTCCAATTTTCAGAAATTAAGATAATTTGAATTCACCATTTCTGTTTAATGGCTTTTGCCAAGAAAACTGAGGAAGGCTGCAGGTGCGAAGACTGGTGGCCACTCATCCAACAGTTGGGCTGCTGCTAGCCAGTAAGTTTTCATAGAAAACGACAAACAAAATATGAGAATTAATGATCCAGTTGTACGGTCGTGAAGAAATAGCCACAACGGGCCAGATCTTCAGCTGGTATAAATCAGTAGATCATATTGACTTCAAGAGCGCCAGGCAGATTTATACCAGCTGCAGATCTGATTCCCCAAAAAGTTTGAGGAGGCGAATAAACTCCCCAAGATTCATTTCCTGGAACTTCTTTGAAATTCCCACCTCATGTAGGAGGAGTTTGGAGTCCTGAGTCCTCAGCAACACAGGGTTAATGAGCCTAGCACACTTGCAGCCCCTCTTCCGGTTCCTCCAGAACCTCTTACTGAGCATCTGGCTGCATTTTTGCTCACATTTCCTGATCGTGGCACACCTCATCAGTGGCTCCAGAAAGTCATGAGGCCTCCTTGTTAATCTCCTGCTGGTGCTGGCCCAAGATTTCCATCCACTATACCAGGAGGAAGAAGCTGAAGAGGACTGTGTTCTGTAACTGTGGGGCCTACTTCTGCTCCCTCGTATGATCATGCCTCCAGGCAGAGTTCCTCTGAGCAGTGTCCACTGACTCCCTAGACACCTTTGAGGAGCAGTCGGTGTTATCTGGGGTTATCGGTTCAGTGTCGTGCTCCAGATCCCTGATTTTCAACCTATGACGTCACTCCTGGTCCTGTTTCTTGTTTTTTCTTTTTTCTTTTTTTCCATTTGTTGTCCTCAGAAATCAGTTGTGGTCTGGGCTTAGTGGTTACTCTGATTAATTGAGGGGGGCAGGCCTTTTAGTTTTGGGCAGGGCTAGACCTGCCGGCCCCAGTATTCCAAATAGTACAGGGTTAATGAACTACTGTGGACTCACTTGGCTATGCCTTGCTACACCTGTAGGTGATATCAGAATTGGAGGGAGGAGCTTAAAAGAGAAAAACCCAGCTGAATTGGGGGGCAGACCAATCAGGAGAGCAAATCTTCAGTTTTAGCTACTGGACCAAGTTCTGACTAAAGGCTAGAACACCTTAGCTGATTACTGCCTGGAAACCTCTCCTCAACGGAAGGGAGGACCTGTTGTGGATCCACTTATGATGGGACTAATCTTTGACACTAGCCTGTGAGCCTACTTGGGGCCTGCTGCTTTACAAAAGATGAAGAGGGAAGAGGACTCTGACCCCACACATGGGATGTTTCATTTGTGGTTACTTCATTTGGGTTTATTGACAAACCCTGGAAGGGTTGGACTATCTGGGGCTCAGCTGAAGGATCTGAGCCTCTTAAGACTAAACTAATGCACCAAAACTCCCAGACACCACAGAACAGATATCTGGCTAAGTGTTGGGACTGGGTCCAGGGGGCGACCTGGAGCAGAAACCCTGGAGACAAGTCCACAGAGGAGGCAAAATCCACACAGGAGGCAAATCTAACCCTACAGATTGTGTGAATCTGTGAGGAAAGGAAACCCAATTCTTTTCTACTTTACCATGTGCCTGAATATTAATAGTGGTGTGGATAAGGCTGCATCTTATAGTGGTGTGGATAAGGCTGGGAGTCCAGGAGAGCTGGCTGTATTTCAAGGAATCCCTGTTGAGGTTACAGGGACAAACCATCCCGATGAGTCGAAAGAATAGTAAATATGGCAGGCGACCAGCTTGGCTTAATGGTGAAATCCTAGCGGATCTTAAACATAAAAAAGAAGCTTACAAGAAGTGGAAGGTTGGACATATGACCAGGGAAGAGTATAAAAATATTGCTCGGGCATGTAGGAAAGATATCAGGAGGGCCAAATCGCACCTGGAGCTGCAGCTAGCAAGAGATGTCAAGAGTAACAAGAAGGGTTTCTTCAGGTATGTTGGCAACAAGAAGAAAGCCAAGGAAAGTGTGGGCCCCTTACTGAATGAGGGAGGCAAGCTAGTGACAGAGGATGTGGAAAAAGCTAATGTACTCAATGCTTTTTTTGCCTCTGTTTTCACTAACAAGGTCAGCTCCCAGACTGCTGTGCTGGGCATCACAAAATGGGGAAGAGATGGCCAGCCCTCTGTAGAGATAGAGGTGGTTAGGGACTATTTAGAAAAGCTGGACGTGCACAAGTCCATGGGGCCGGACGAATTGCATCCGAGAGTGCTGAGGGAATTGGCGGCTGTGATTGCAGAGCCCTTGGCCATTATCTTTGAAAACTCGTGGCGAACAGGGGAAGTCCCGGATGACTGGAAAAAGGCTAATGTAGTGCCCATCTTTAAAAAAGGGAAGAAGGAGGATCCTGGGAACTACAGGCCGGTCAGCCTCACCTCAGTCCCTGGAAAAATCATGGAGCAGGTCCTCAAAGAATCAATCCTGAAGCACTTAGAGGAGAGGAAAGTGATCAGGAACAGTCAGCATGGATTCACCAAGGGAAGGTCATGCCTGACTAATCTAATCGCCTTTTATGATGAGATTACTGGTTCTGTGGATGAAGGGAAAGCAGTGGATGTATTGTTTCTTGACTTTAGCAAAGCTTTTGACACGGTCTCCCACAGCATTCTTGTCAGCAAGTTAAGGAAGTATGGGCTGGATGAATGCACTATAAGGTGGGTAGAAAGCTGGCTAGATTGTCGGGCTCAACGGGTAGTGATCAATGGCTCCATGTCTAGTTGGCAGCCGGTGTCAAGTGGAGTGCCCCAGGGGTCGGTCCTGGGGCCCGTTTTGTTCAATATCTTCATAAATGATCTGGAGGATGGTGTGGATTGCACTCTCAGCAAATTTGCGGATGATACTAAACTGGGAGGAGTGGTAGATACGCTGGAGGGGAGGGATAGGATACAGAAGGACCTAGACAAATTGGAGGATTGGGCCAAAAGAAATCTAATGAGGTTCAATAAGGATAAGTGCAGGGTCCTGCACTTAGGATGGAAGAATCCAATGCACCGCTACAGACTAGGGACCGAATGGCTCGGCAGCAGTTCTGCGGAAAAGGACCTAGGGGTGACAGTGGACGAGAAGCTGGATATGAGTCAGCAGTGTGCCCTTGTTGCCAAGAAGGCCAATGGCATTTTGGGATGTATAAGTAGGGGCATAGCGAGCAGATCGAGGGACGTGATCGTTCCCCTCTATTCGACACTGGTGAGGCCTCATCTGGAGTACTGTGTCCAGTTTTGGGCCCCACACTACAAGAAGGATGTGGATAAATTGGAAAGAGTACAGCGAAGGGCAACAAAAATGATTAGGGGTCTAGAGCACATGACTTATGAGGAGAGGCTGAGGGAGCTGGGATTGTTTAGTCTGCAGAAGAGAAGAATGAGGGGGGATTTGATAGCTGCTTTCAACTACCTGAAAGGGGGTTTCAAAGAGGATGGCTCTAGACTGTTCTCAATGGTAGCAGATGACAGAACGAGGAGTAATGGTCTCAAGTTGCAATGGGGGAGGTTTAGATTGGATATTAGGAAAAACTTTTTCACTAAGAGGGTGGTGAAACACTGGAATGCGTTACCTAGGGAGGTGGTAGAATCTCCTTCCTTAGAGGTTTTTAAGGTCAGGCTTGACAAAGCCCTGGCTAGGATGATTTAACTGGGACTTGGTCCTGCTTTGAGCAGGGGGTTGGACTAGATGACCTTCTGGGGTCCCTTCCAACCCTGATATTCTATGATTCTATGATCTGTGAGAGCCCCCCACCCCGATGTTTGCCTGCACACTGTCAGTTGCAGAATCGGGGCGTGAAAGGGCAGCACTACTTTTCTTCTTCCCCATGGATCATTATTTGAGACTGACAGGAACATGCCTTTTTTAAATGCACTTTTTTTTCTGTAACCCTTTCCACCATCCTTTCATAGACCAGAATAGCATGTTTATTTTGGCCTTCTCTTTTTTAAACCAACACACTTGTCTATTTGCTCAGGGTGTACATTATTGACATATGAGTACATATTACAGTTACAAAAGTACAGTTACAAAAATTAGGTGTTGCTAAAGGTCACTTGCTTGGGCTGTGTGGTATTTTGTGGTCAGACTGAGTGGGAGACCAGAGGTACAGGGGCAGCAACCTGGGCTTGTAATGGCAGAATGTGCCTCGTGTTATAAGACAGGTACGAGAAGAGCCTATGCCAGCCCCCTTTTAAAGTTGCACCCTCAAACTGAAGAAGTTTGGGATGATTTCAGGCTTTTTCTGTATATTGATAAGTGATTCTTGCCAGAGAGGGTTTATCCTTTAGGGTCAAATCTTTCTGACAAGCAATATTTTTGCCTTTAGGAATAGACCAGATTGCACCAAATGGCAGGTATTTTAAAACTATATATCCCCAATGAGCCCCCTGCAAGGTCTTTACCCTCCTGCCTCCCCATTTCAGATTACACAGGCTGACCACTGTTCTGTGCTATCAGTTTTTTCAGGACACCTTTCAGAAACAAAGTCTGAACACCTCCAGAAAAGGGCAAATTAATATACTTTTTTGTGCCCAGTGCATTTGCTTCCTTTGGTTACAGTTATGAGAATTTTTTAAAGGTGCAGAAACAAACAAATAAATTCTATGTTCTTCCTGTCTGCCAGCGTGTGTACACCTAGTCCACAGCATTTCTCACTGGTTAAGGGAGATGCTTTTGTGGGAGGCCTTGTTAAAATATTGTCAGTACACCAGCACGTGGCACTCCCAGTGACCCATATCAGCAGCATTTAGAATGGATCACTTCCTCCAGGAGGTGGTCACTGAGATGCAGGGGCTGTGAGTGTTGCTGAGAAAGGAGGGTAAGTTCAAGGGAGAAAATGGGGGTGTGGGGTAGCCACCAGAAGTAGCTGGATGGCAGTTTGCGTGGTTGGAGAAACCTCATGTTGCGTGGGGAAAAGGTTGATCTAAAACGGGGTTTGTTCTTCAAGAGAAGATGCTCTGTTTTCTTCTAGCACTCTATTTGCTATTTGGACTTTAGTGCAACCTAATAATTTAGTATAAATTCAGCAGGGACAGTGCATGTGTTTATTTTTATATAAGTTTAAGCTGCCAAAAAATCCCCAGTAGCTATGCTATGCCTCCCTGTAGTCTTCTTGCAATGGACTTTAGCTTAGAGTTAACCTTGTGCTTTCATGACTAGGGATGCTTTTCTGAAACAGGGCCCCAAAGAGTTAATCTTTTCATAATCACTAGAGTATGGTTTAAAACCTATTTTAACTCAAGAATGTTTCATTTCCTGCCCTTTTGTTTGCTGATACATCACTTATTGCGCAAGAAGGCCATTGTTAAGTGACAGTTTCTATAAATTAATTGCTTATTTGCAGGAACACTTACATTATTGTGTTCTCTGCAGACAATGTGCACTCAGATCTTCTTCACAACTACCAGAGTAGAGATGACATCCTTATCCTGACAGTGCGTGTGGCTGTCATTTTTGCAGTCATACTCACAGTGCCAGTGCTGTTTTTCACTGTAAGTATAAGGCTCCTTGCAATTTGGAAACAGCTAAGATCTGTAGTAGGTGCACTCTCCCAAAGCAAGGCTGGCTTGTGTGTGGGGCCTGGTTTCTGAATCAGTGGCAGACTACAGCGAGTACTTGATCCTGCAGTCAGTCTTTCTACATATTAAACTCCCATTGGCTTGATTGGGAGTTTGGATGGGAGAATAAGAAACTATGATACAGTTAAAATAAATTATTCTCTCTTGGAACTGGAAGGTGTTAAGTTGATTTAAAATGAAAATACATAAGGGCCTTATCCTACCCTATTGATCTCAGGGGCAGAATCAAGGATGAAATTCATCTAAGAACAGAGGAACCACAGAAATCCCTTTCAGTAACCCTGTTGTAGTAGGGCTCTTCATGAGAGGGTGGGATGGACTGACCATGAGGGCAGCCTCCACTTCCCGGTGTGTTGCAGGGATCAAGGAACTCTGTACAACATCTGAAGAGTCTGACACAGAAAGGGGCATTGTGGGCAGGATGGGGGAGGAGTCACTGACTCTGCAATTAGCAGATCCAGTGGATTCAATACTTCCCCGCCCACATGGGTGACATTATTCCAATCTACTGTGTGGGCTGGAATGGCAGCCACAGAGTGGCTGTGTTGCAGCATTGGATGTAGGTGAATCCCATTCCTTCCCTTCGCCGTTTAATTCCACACACAAAGCCAATTACATGAGCTTTCAACCTAGCAGAACAGCAGTTAATTTTGAACTAAAATGTACATGTCAACATACTCCCCCACCTCTGTCAAGAAATATAATCTGGGGAAAAATACACTCGTACAGACACATAGAAATCCAGTTCTCAGATTTTGAATTAAATAGAATCCTTATTCCAAAGGTAGTACATTTGAGTCCTCCAGAATCACTGGGGCATCTATGCAAATCTCATTGTCATGCACAGAATCAATAAAAATTAGTATATGGGCTTGAACGTTGTATGCTCCTCCTAATAGAGAACTCTTCCTTTTCCTACAGGTGCGTTCTTCTTTATTTGAGCTGGCTAAAAAAACAAAATATGACTTATGTCATCATGTTGTGGTTACTCTTGTCCTCCTGGTTATCATCAACCTGTTAGTAATTTTTATCCCCTCAATGAAGGATATTTTTGGAGTTGTAGGTACAGTATTCTGGTTTTATATAATAATAATAAATAGCTGTTGGCAGATGTGAAATTCTACAATAACTAACATATTTATTTGAATGTTACAGGAGTAACTTCTGCCAATATGTTGATTTTCATTCTTCCTTCATCGCTGTATTTAAAAATCACACATCAGGATACAGGAAAATTTACTCAGAAGATTTGGGTATGTTTTTCTGTAGATCAATGTAGTGCTTTGCGTGTTACTCATTAAAATGTATTAGGTTGAGAACAGATCTAATATGGTTGTCTGAACATACGTGAACCTGCTGCTGTTACCCTTGTCCTCCCTCCCTCTGTCACACTCCTATGCAGTGTTTTGTCTTAAATTAGATTGTAAGACTTTTGGTGCGGGGACACTTACCTTCTTTTGTGTTTGTACAGCACCTAGCACATTGAGGCCTTGATCTGATTGGGGCCTTCCGGAAGTACCACAGTTTAAATAGTAATAATCCCTAGCAAGGTTCTGAGTCCCTTGAAGTTTGGTAGCAAAGGAACTGCCCCCATAGCCACAACTTATTTTCCACTGCAACATATTACCGGAAAGAGCCTGCAGTGTGTCATGTTTGCAGCACTTCACATTTGTTTTAAGGGATCACAGTCAAATTTTGGGAGCCCCCTGCAAAAGGAGCCAGCTCTTCACCATTTGTAAGCATAGAGGACTGTAACAACTTGATCTCAGCAGGACCTTACAAGTTTTTACTGGATGTCAAGGGAGGTTTGCAGTCCACAATCCTTCCCATACCAAGATTAGAATAAAAAACTTCTTTGGTAAATCATAGACTATCAGGGTTGGAAGGGACCTCAGGAGATCATCTTGTCTAACCCCCTGCTCAAAGCAGGGCCAATCTCCAATTTTTAACCCAGATCCCTAAATGGCCCCCTCAAGGATTGAACTCACAACCCTGGGTTTAGAAGGCCAATGCTCAAACCACTGAACTAGCCCTTCTCCATGTCAAGGAGCCTGCTAATTTCTCAGCTGTGAATAGAGTCATGTAAGATTCTGAATAGTCCCTGTGGTTTGCTGAGTGCACTCAGTGCACTACCAGAACCAGCCCTTCTGTTATCATGCCTTTGGTTTTGTTCATATTACAGTAGTGATTTGGATTAATTTTATTGAATTCCTCCATAATCAAGAACTTCATTTGGGCCAGGCTCGTGATTCCGTAGTTATTTCTCTGCACTGGCATGCAAAAATCTTATGTAACATATGTGGGTTAATTCATTAGCTCCATAAGATGACAATGGCTGAAATACTGTGCAAGTAAACCCTCATGGGATGACCCAGTGCATGTGCTTTATTTCATTCTGCAATGAGACCTTTAGCTAGTTAAAGAGCAGCGCTGATGGGTACCAAAGGAGAACCCATTCAGTCCTCTTCAGATAGTCACTGAAATGAGCACTTAAGGCAGAGGTTGTGAACGGAGGATAGAGGAAAATTTCATTCTCAGTACTTAACAAGGAATTCAGAGCTTTGTTTTCATTTGTAATTTTGAAACCTGGTATCAATTTTTAAGTCTCTGTAAGGAAAAAAGTTACCTTAGTTGAAAGACTCCTTTCCTTTTTTCTTTCAGGCTTCTCTTTTCATGGCATTGGGAATATTGTTTTCCCTAGTGAGCATTCCTTTGGTCATCTATGACTGGGTGCACTCAGGAGACAATGCTGAAGGCAACTGAAGTCAACATCATGCTGAAAAGGATACATCCTTGTTTGCTACTCATCAGAATCACCACCATTCTGTTTTGTTATCTATCTCATCCGTTATGAGTTTACTCAAATCAAATCCAAATAATGAAATACTGATATAGATGTATTTTCTTGCAGAAAATGCCCCTTTTCCCCAATAGCAATATCAGTTTCTCCAATTCCATTGTGTTATCAAATCAATGTTAAAGTTGTGTGGACTGTCTGTAAGGGTTTACATGGCTTTGCCACTTGGTTCCAATCATAATTAATTTTTACTCTTCTGGCCATGAATTATATTGTTCTAGTACTAGTCTTAAAATTTCCAAACCATAATATTTAGTCCTTTGGAGCAAGCACTGTATTTATTTTTGTTTTGTTTTACAAACAGATTCTAGAATAGTTTCCACAAATGATGTTCAGTTCTCACCATCTCTTTTTTAACCAAAACTCTTCTCTTAAATTGCATACATTTGATCTGGCTTTTCATTACTATTTTGTAAACCACTTCCCCTCATTTAGTAAGTGTAGCATTCTGGAGTGTTTACATGAAGGGCACCAAGAAAGCATCAGTTGGTGTTAGATAAGAGTATGTCCTACACTTGGTGTGCTCTTTGTTTAAAAAAAAAAAAAAGTTATTGGAGCAGCCAGCCCAAATGGTTGAGCTGATAGCACATCAAACCACCATGCAGAGACACATACTCAACCATGAGTCACCTTAGACCAAGAGGAATTATCAAATAGCACTAACCCTTTTGAAACTGACCAGTACCAGTAAGACTTGGTATAGAGCACTAAACATTTGAAACCAACCAGGAGAAGGCAGATCTGATTTCTGTGTGAAAGGAAAGATTCAGAAATATGCATTTTCTTCCATATAAACCAATATTTACTAAATACATCTACACTTTTCAAGAAAAAATGAAAAATTCCAGTTACATCAAAAACCATCACCTTTAGTCATACTTAATGCCTTTTCCATCCTAGGATAGTTTTGCATATACCTAAGGCTGACCTTGTAAAGAAGTTAACTTACTCTTTTAGGGTCAGCCCTCCTCTGATTGAAGTCAGTTTGAGTTTTGCTTCCAGTGGGAACAGGATCAGGCCCTTATGCAAAACTGGATTCTTAATTGGAATCAAGCCAGATTTTTATTTTTAACACCTCTTTAAATAGAACATTTTTTTATATTTAAAAAGCCTATTTCTGTTTCTTCAGGATCAAACAAAAATAGCTATAAATTATTTGCAGAGGCACTCTAACTTTGCATTTATATTGTGGCATATTGTCAGTTTGGAGAATGGCTCAGGTTAGAAATTCGGGTACTAAGCAGGTGATCTTTATCATCAAATACCGAATCATTTTTAATAATAATATACTGCCAGGGGAACACATTTGTTCATGTTGTATTGTTCTTGATGTATGAATTAGAGTCTGAATTCTGCTGTCAAATGTGTGCTAGGGATCGGCAACCTTTGGCACACAGCTCACCAGGGTAAGCCCCCTGGCAGGCCGGGCTGGTTTGTTTACCTGTCGCGTCCACAGGTTCAGCCAATCGCAGCTCCCACTGGCCGTGGTTCGCCACTCCAGGCTAATGGGGGTGGCGGGAAGCGGCGTGGGAGCTGGTGGGCCGCCTGCAAAAGGTTGCTGATCCCTGTCCTAGCGTAAGCAGAGTCTGAATGAGCTCTCCCGACATCTAGTGGTGAGCTGTGGAAAAAGACATCAGAAGCTGATCTCGTTTGCATGGACACACCCACTCTGTCTAGGTGCTCAGCATGATGGGATTGCTTGCCCAAATGATCACTTGTGGTTGGTGTTGGATCCCCAGTCTCCTTGTTTTGGGGCAGGAGTAATAAAGGGTTGTTATCCTTGTTGTGTGAACAGAGGGCAGCAGAACTGTACCTGGTATTCCCCGATGGAGGGACTTACCCTCAACTGAACAGCACTTGCTAGGCAGGGGACATGGGTTCCAAAGCTTAATGACTTGAGAGAGGATGGGCCTTGTTTAAGGGTTCTAGATACTGTTTGACTCTTCCTCTCCCCATAGTATAATAAAAGAGCTAATTTAGATTCAATTGAGAATCTTGTTACATGCTGCAGAGCTGAAATCACTGATACCTAGGTCTAAGTATTAGATCTAGTTTAGGACAGTGTCTCTATTGCAAGACACTGCCCAGTGTGCACCAGCAGTGCGGCTCCCCAGCTAACAGTTGAAATCACTGAGAGACATCTTGGTGAGTGGCGAGCAGGGTGGCTGGGGGAGAGGGCTAGAGCAGAGCCCACAGAGAGGCGCAGCACTTGGCCGTTGGGGTAACAAGCAAGTGCCCGAGCAGCAGAGTGTGTAAGGTGCCTCCTTACACCACACCCCCCTCTTCCTCACAGCGTGGGAGGTGAACTCTGCAAATGAACCTCTGAACTCTGGGGCTGCACTGGCCAAGGACAGCAACTATGAGTGGGGTACAGAGAAGGGATGGGCACGTTAAAGGGACTTGGGTTTCTGGACTTAAGAATCTGAGGTGAAAAGGACACTGCTCAACTTACTTAGGCATGGGTCTTTTGCTCATGGTTTATGTTTATGAACTCTAGTTGCAGTGTTTTCCCAAATTAATTCTGAGTTCCCTCTTTTTATTAAAAAGATTTTACTACACTCAGACTCTGTGCTTGTGAGAGGGGAAGTATTGCCTCTTAGAGGCACCCAGGGGGGTTGTGTGTAATTGTCCGAGGTCACTGGGTGGGGGCTCAAGCCAGTTTTGTGTTGTATTGTTGCAAAGGAACCACTAGATACTGAACCTGGCCCTTGCTGCTGCTTACTCCACCTGGCAGAAGGGTTACACTAGCAATGGAACTAATGGCTAACAGGAGTCCAGGTGCACAGTCAGGGGTTGAACGATGCCCTTCATAAGTTCAAGTGTACCTGCCAATTTGTGAGGACTCCCATTTTCAGTGGCTGATTCATTTTACACACACACACACACACACACACACACTATAACTAAGGAAAAAGACTAGGATTAGCAATCATATGTATGGATATTATGTGTCACTACAGCTTTTTCTTTTTGCAGACCCAATACTTCAAGATACTGAATTTCCTGTGAACTGCTGCATTGTCTTCACTCCTATTGCCTTGTACTTACATTGCTTGAAGTCACTGGGAGTTGAGGTCACTTAGTAACTTCCAGGAGGTACTCAGGACCTGTAAGGTTCTGGCCTTAACATAAGGCAGCTTATGTCGACCTAATTATGTCAGTGTACACGCCGATTGTCCCGCAGATATAAGTGCCACACTACGCTGACATAGTAGCTCCATCTCCATGAGAGCCATAAGGCTTGTGTCGGTGTAGTTAGTGCAATGCAGTGTTTGTGTAGACACTGCATCTCTTACATTAGCTTTCTTGTTAATTTCACAACAGGAGCCCTGCTGGGAGTCAGGGTGAGAAGCCCAAGCGGCCCTGTGCCAGCTGCCAGCAGGGGGAGGGGTCAGAAGCTCCAGGTGGCTTCCCCTGACTCCCTGTGGAGAATGTGGGGGCAAAAAGCCTCAAACTGCTTTGTCCTGCTCCCAGTGAGGACTAGGGAGTAAAGATGGGGACAACCCGCTGGGAGCCTGTGGGGCAGCTGGGCTCCAGGCAGGGAGCTGTCAGAGGAGCTCAGAGAGTAGGATTTCAGCTCCCCACACTGCCCCATTAGGTCAGCAGAAATGCTCCTCACGAGGACATGCACCACCAACCCAAAGAGGGTAGTGTGGACTTGCACTACCACATTAATTACTGTGGTGGCTGTAAGTTGACCTAATATAGGTCGACTTTGGTTTGTAGTGTAGACACCCTAAAAGACTAACTTTAACCTGTGAAAATTTCATAGGTGACTGTGTTATCCTACAAGTACTCTGAGGTTGTCCTCCTCCTTCCCTCTTCTACTACTGACAGTATAGATTACTGAGTTGATGGGAGTGTGACAGGAGATATTGAGGGGGACTTTCAAAGGCACAAATGAATTAGGTGCCCAACTCCCATTGAATATCAATGGGAGTTGGGCACTCTCCCTCTTTACTTCTTCCTCACCCACTTTGTCCCCTTCTTCAATTTACATACTGCAGTCTTACTGGATAAAATAAAATGAATTAGTGGGATTTATGCACTGAGTGCAATTTCCCCTAGGCATAGGACCATCATCATTTCTTTCCTGAAAGAGTGTAAGATAAGTTCAGTCCTTAAACAGACTGTGTGCTGGTCCTGTACACAGGGTGGGGGGAGGATTTTACTCAGACTAATTTACTGGCATCATATATATAGCTATTTATGCAAAGGAATAATATGTATGTTGATGTCTGTAGTACAGACTGTGAAATAATGTTTTTTTTTATTTTCTCATCAGGTTTATACATTCTTAACAGAATGCAATAGACCCTGCTGTAACTGTCAGATCACTGTATGAGGTTATCTGTAAAATGTACTGCTATTATTCAGTTTGTTTGGAATAGTGAACTTGTAGCTATCAAAAGTCTCACATTTCAGCTAGGCTTTTAAGAGCACTGTAAAATGCTATAGGAGTTCCTCTGTTAAATAAGTAGGATCCAGAGTACTGTATCTACTTAGTAGGTGGCAGCATGCTTTCCTGTTCTAGAGAGCTTGTCACTATTGTGGACACTGCAAATTCATAGACTGGACGTGAAACTAGTTAAACTATTCTGTTATAGTTATTGGAAACTGGTGGGAGAAATGAGGGGAGTAGTTCCAAGCAGGAGTTCCTAATAAGGTTTTAGGAATAGATCATGAGCTAGTGTTATGTTGACTGACACCAGCTACAGATCTGGCCCATAAAATCCTTTACTTTTGGCTTTTGATCTTGACTAGCATTTCATTTACAGTGATCTGTGGAGAGAAATGAAGAAGCTCTCTCTCCTGCCCATTTATAAACATAAATAAATAAAATACATTTCAATTTAGGACCTAGAATCTTGGAAGTAACACTGTTTTGGGATGAAGTGTACAGATGGGCCTGCACAAGACCTATGTGCCTCATAAGCCCTAATTTGAGGATGTAAGTGGGATCTCAGTGGTGCACAGCCCTTGTACTGGCCCCTTGCAGAAGGGTAATTCCTACCCTTCAGGATATCTGTCCATTCCAGAAGGTTGATTTTGTGAGCTTAATAAGGATGCGTGTGTGTTCTATTTTGATCGGTCACACATCTAAACAAAACTTTGAAAACATGTTTGGGGACAGCATGGGATTCGTCTGTACGTCTGTCTCATGACACAAAGCACCATACGTATTTATGGTGCTGTACGAATAATTAATTATATATAATGGTATCTATAGCCCATCCTAAATCAGCAAAAACTAACTGCTTTAATCTTATATTAAGACTAAAGAGCATCTTGGCAAAAAGCCTTCCAATTTTGAATGACCCCAATCCAGTTCCACAATCCTGTCACTGGTATCCTTAGGACCAACCCACAACAGTATGTATTCTATTCCATCAACAATACCAATAAATGGCTCTTATTTCCTGCTACCAACAAGCTCACTCAAAAGTTCCCAAGAGCACTTTGCATCAGGAAAACCTTTTTCCTGTAACATATACAAAGAATGTTTTATTTGTATCAAAACGTAAGGCTTTCTGTTACAAACTGTGAAAATGGTAGCAAATTAATAAATACAGGGCTGAAATGGTCTGAACATTCACATACTGTGCATATATTTGTTTCTAAAGAAGAATCTATGCAGTTGTGTGGTATTGTATGAAATGTTTCATTCTTATGTATATATATTGTAAATAAATAGGATGCTGTATATTTTTGCTATTGTTTATCCCCTATGAAACAGATGTGTTAGTCACTGCGTATTAACAAAAATAGGTGTTTATATCCAAATTTCAACAGAAACATGAATACCTTAGCTTCTCACGTAGCAAAATGTACATCCCCTCCCCTCTACCCTTTATCATTGTTGCCTCAAGTAAACGTTAAACCTAAAACTATAATTATATTGATGAATGTAGCAAGAAAATAGCTGCATTTTTTCCAATATAGTTCAATGAATTTGCTAGAATTCAGTTCTAATGCCTGTATTCATATTTTCTCAATAGTGAATTATTCAAACAATGCTCACAATGAGTGAAATTAGTCCCTGTGCAAAAGGCCCATACAATGCCTAGTCAGCTCCTAGGTTGTTAATAGGGATCAAGTGGAACTAATATCTTGAACAGGACTTGTGAATATTGCTGCACCAGGTGAATTTCACCCACTGAAATAATCATGCTTTAGAAACAGGTGCTAGAGACAAAGTGATCAAGTATATTCCATACCATGTTAACTCTGTACAATATAGTATTCAGTATTTATGAAAAATAGAAGTTGAGAAACGGGTCTAAAAATAAATATTTATTTTCCAAGCTTGCTTTGTAGCCTAGGATAAGGACATGTCTTGAAGTAATATTTGTTTTCAACATGAGCACAAATTTGAATGAAAATGTATTAGTTGCTTTTACAGAGCTTTTCAAACTGCTGCATGTTTACAGTGTTTCAGCCAAGACACAGACTGTAAAAGGTATTTTTTCATAAGGCTTGAACTTCAGATTGTTTATACTAAATCCATTTTCTAGAGTCCCTATGTAAGTTAAGGTTCACCTAGCTGCAGTACAAACACTACACAGTGTGATGTACACTTGATGCCAGGTAGTTTCCAATGGGGTGTTCAAATGAGTCATGATTCATGGGTGATATTTTGCTCCTGCTAACGTCACTATACTTTGTGCTGTTCATATTAAACATAAGTAAATAGATTACATTGTTTCCCAGTTTGTGTGTAAATAAATAAAAATAGTAAGTTCTATAACCTATTACCAATATCGTTTTTAAACATTAAAAACGTGATCTAAAAGGACGACAATGTTACATTCATTCTTTCAAGGGGACAAATATTTATTTGTTACAATCTGTTAAACAGCATGAGCTAGCAACTGTTATTCATGTTGAGTAGTACTTATGCAAGTAATCCCAATGAACTCAAGGCTTGTAGCCCTAGGTACCCGGTTGTACTAGACTCTCAGGGAATTGATAAGTGGGATTGGATAACAAATCAAAGTCAACTGAATCCCACTGACCTCCAATGACACCTAGGTGCTTTGGAAAAATTCTTTTTCACCTTTAAGTCACTAGTATAACTATAGCTCTGGTCACAGTGAACAGTGCTTGTGGAATGAATTGGTGGCTACAATCCCACCCTCAGGCTAAAATCTTCTCCCTGAATAACTCAACTGAATGAAAGAGAACTATGTGAGGAGGTTTAAAATAAAAAGGAATCTTTTCCTAGCACCCATCCATCCACCTCAGGAGGGAGGGAAAAGGACCAGAGGAGCCGTGCATTAAAAAGTTCCTTGACCAACCTCTGCCCTGTCTCCAAGCCCTCTCCATGCACAGTAGCCCAGGGAGCCCTCATGGAGCAGGGCTCCATGCAACATATATGCCTCTATTCAGCCTCTGCTAACCCAGCCCCCCTTGTTTGGCAGAACTGCACCATGTCCACTTTCAGAGGGCATTCTGAATTACCATCTTTGCTCCATACATTATTGGGTAGGGGAGTGTGAACTGGTGAAACTGAAAATTTAAACAGAGAAGACATTTTCTCTCCATCTCTCTCCCACCCCTTTTCTTTCCTCATTTGGAGAAATCAGGGTAGGAACATATTCACTCTTGCTCCTCAGGCTGTAGCATATGTTAAGACCACTGCAAGAGGTGCTGGAGATTGGGAGCAATAAGGAGGAGTGACAAGCACTTCCAAGCACAGCTCCATGACACAGGATTTTGACTCCTTGTTGTCCTATAACCTGTCCTCTCCCGCATTGCCATGCAGTGGAGCAGCATCAATTGGTTGCATAATTCAAAGCTGCCAGCAGTCCCCACTTGGGATTTGTGCTAGAGTGCTTTGTGACAAAAGCAGATGCCCCTGAAGGGTATGTATCATGGGCTACAGAATTGTTAAATAGAAGCTTTTAGTCTGGCATTCATCACAAGCATTAAAATCAAACACCATCTCTTTCTGTTTCAACTTAGAGAAAATAAAGTCTTACTAAAGCCGTTCATATTAAATTTGTAAATGCCATAGCTTTGGCTAGGAACAGCAGTCTTCTTATTGGTTTAATGGTCCTTGGCTTTGCCAAGGTATTTGCTCATCAGGGTTTATTGCTTAAAAAATAGGGGGGTTACTAGACTGCTCAGGAAAAGGTGTTGCTGGAGTTAGATTTAGATAATATGGCAACAAAATGAATTGGAAGTGGCAGGAGTAAGAGCTGCTCCTGCGGAAGGCCACTGTGCAACCCAGGCCATGGAGTAAGGTAGCTTTATAGGCTTGACTTGATTCCTTACTGATCAAAGTCCACTTCAGATCTCCACTGAACTGATTTTCTAAGACCTGCAGGCTATTGGCCCAGCTACTAGAAAGACCACCCCTTCTTCCACAACCATGACATCTTCACTCCATTAGAAAATAAAACTTGAAAGTCTCATACTGCAGAAACAGAATATTCCTAGATTATATAGCCCCAAGAACCTCCTCCCTCCTGCATTATGCCCTGCCACTTTTCTCTGCTCAACCCTATATCCCAAGCCCAGTAGGAAAGAGCTAACTCTACCTGTCTATCGGTCTCCAACTCTCTCTTGACTCTTCATTTAGGAGTGTGTTCCCCTAGTGTCCATCATCCATCTCAGACAGTGATTTGCTAGTGCACGTTAATTTCAGTCTGGTGAGTTAGTCATGGCCTGGTCATGACTAGAGCAGCACCTGGTCAGGTGGGTGGACAGGTTTTGTGCCTTTGTGAAAAAATCTAGCTTGAGGGCTCTAGGCTACACTTGCCCCTACCCATCAGATTCCCTCTCTCGCAGGGGACTTGCGTTCAGCTAATAGACCCTTTTTGAAAATGTGTCCCAAATGTGTCCCTGCGATTTTGCCAGCATGTTTTGCCACTAAAGCTTTAGAAAATTTTGGCCATAGTACTAAGGCTTGGTACTAGCTTTATTGGTAGAGGGATACAGAGAATAGTCCCAATGGTGTGGCCTGGCATGAAGGGTCCACTGGGACTCATTGGCCATGACCTCTACAACTCATTAGTGGTTTTGCCATTGATGGATAATGCATCCAGCTCAAATTTATGCTGAAAGAACCTTTACAGCACACCATTCTGTATTCCCTATGTAACATGCATAGAATGTTTCCAGGCTCTTAGGAATACTGCAGCCAATTGTGCATTTTATGGGTGCCTCTTACAAATGCCAAAGAAACAGCGAAAACTTCAGATAAAATCTCCCACAAGCTTGTCAGTTTTGCTGCAGGAAGTGACACTGAACCGCTGCAAAATGAATGAGGCCTCCCTTCCCTCCCCCCACCCTCCTGACAGAAAACAACTTTATAGTTTAAACATATGACTTCAGTGGGGCTGAACAGAGAGAACAATTTAGTTCATGGTCTTCACACCTTACATGTCACTTTCTATACAATTCACAGGCTTGTAAAATATTTAATGAGCTAGGAAAACAGGCCAAGATTTTCAAAAGCAATCTGTGACTTTGGCTACCTCAGTGTTTTGGGTGCTAACTTGAGGCACCCATAGGGGTCTGATTTTTCAGAGGCTCTTTCTGAAAATCGAATCTTACTGAGTGTTTCAAGTCAGGAATCCAAACACCAAGGCAGCCAAAATCACAAGCAAATCATCACCTGTGAGACAGCATTCCAAAGAGGTGACAGAAGGTACTGCCATGCAAGGAGGCTAGCATGAGAGCTCAACTAAGCTGTAGTGTGGAAGGCATGAGCAGATAGAACACAAACTGAAATGGGTTTTAATACAGTTCAAGAGGAGTACCTTAAAGTAAATACAATGCAATTCCAAGCCATAATGGAACTGTGTGAACACTCCACTCAGAATCATAGCAGGAGCAATTTTTAACCATTCAAGGAATTGGTGGCTGCATCTGGATAAGACATAAGGAAATAACTTTATATAATCTCTGAAGACCCATACCCTGGACACGCCATATTTTCTGTGAACAGTTCTCTGCATGCACTGATTATTGGGGGCAGCTTCCACATGGTCTAGTCCAGTAAGTTTGCATCTTTTTCTTGGGTGCCAGGACACAAAGCTACCAAAGGCAATGGCGGACAAAACCCAATACCTCTATACGGTGTCAGTACATTACTGTCTTGTGCGTCATGTGCTCCCCGTCCTAATGAAAATCAGCAGTTTCATGACCCTTGCTGAGCACCTTGCTGAGTAGGGATGAGGGCATGTTAGAATGACCACTAACAGCATTATTCCTATACAGCACACTGGGAATCTGAACATATGCAACTGATGCTATTTAAATAGCACATGAAAGTTTGGTAACAGTAAATGAATAGAAGTGTATTTTGTATATGCTCATCTAAGGGATCCTTAGCTCACTCTTGCCATTCTGGTTATGTCTGATACAATGGTAGCTGAAGAAAAACTTAAGTACAACTCTTTGCAGAGCCAAATGCTGCTCTCAGTTACACTAATGTCACAGGTTTCAGAGTAGCTGCCATGTTAGTCTGTATTCGCAAAAAAGAAAAGGAGGACTTGTGGCACCTTAGAGACTAACAAATTTATTTGAGCATAAGGTTTTGTGAGCTACAGCTCACTTCATCGGATGTCACAGAATAACTCCAAGGAGGCCTTTTGTATGTATGTCTATAGCCCTTATTTTTCCATGAATGATTAATAGAATGACCACACATAGGAAATCTCCATTCTTCTTTGAGCGATTGCTCATGTGTATTCCACGCTGTTTGGGGAAAACCCATCTCAGTGATCGCTGCAAGATTTGCAAGTCATTTAAGCCTCGGACCAAGAGAGAAAAGGACATTAGCCTCCAGGCTATCCTGATGGAGTCGGCACTAACCCCGGCTGCGGTGTGCCACTCCAAGTCGGCACCGGGCACCATAGTGTCGGTGTGTGGCGACCCTTGGGCGCCATCAACTAGTCGGCACCGCTCCCCGTCCCCGTGTCGCACCAAGGCGGTTAGGAAGAGGCCTTCTTTGCTGCGGCACTGGAGTAAACCTGGGACAGAGTCTAGACCCATGTCGGGCAGCCTTGATCCCCACTGGCCTCTAGGCCTCTGACTCAAGTCGAGTGGAGTAGCCCGGCCCATTCGGAGCAGGCCTCCCCGGATGTCTGGATGCCCTCCACACCGGAGGCCCTGCAAGCGGCCCGGGATGTTATATCCATGCCAGTACCAGGAGGACCGCCGATGTCGGCCCTGCGCTCCAGAGGCAAGCCTCAGCTGGGATCTCCGCAGTTGCCCCCAGCTCAGTACTGGTCTCAGTCGAGGGAACGTTCCCGATGCTGTTTGCCGCCCAGCGACCGTTCAGGGCAAAGTCCACATGGATCACCCTCGACCCCCACCAGGCTGTCTGGTTGGGTTCCGTCCCATCAGGACTCTTAGCACTGCTCTGCCTTGAAGCGAACACCAGCGGGACCGAGGCAGACAATGCCAAAGGTCCTTGTAGATTCATAGATTCATAGATACTAAGGTCAGAAGGGACCACTCTGATCATCTAAGATCATCTTGTCTAGGAGGGGCTATCGCAGCTGGTCATGGCACAGACGTTGACATCATTCCCATTTGTCGTCCCGCTCCAGGGCCCCATCTTGGCACTGCCTCTGCAGCCCCGGGCCTCCATCGCTGGTGTCTTGCCATCGCAGGTCCGCCCGCTGGAGCAGATTGTGGTGCAGCTGTTACCAGTGGTACTGGTCCTCCACGTCGGGTTCGCAGTCGGCACCGCCGCTTCTCCCGGTCCAGGGACAGCGGCAGGTCATATGTCAGCCCAGCTCCCTTTGTAGTTGTCCATTGAGGGCCACGCCAGTCAGGCCAATCAGCCGGCTCCGCCTGTGCTGCAGCAGGAGCATTGGCACCAGGCCCCATGGCCAGCCCAATGGTACCAGTAGGCACCGTGGCACCCGATGCAGCTGGTGCTCACTCGGTGGCCGGACCCTCAGAAGGACCATAGGCCTCTGTCTCTCCAGACCCCAAGGAAGGAGTCGGTGGGACGTACATCCTCGGCACCATGCCCAGAGACTGTCCAGGTGGTGGACCCTCCGGTGCCGGTGGACACACAAAGTACCACGCTGGCCTCCTCGCCCTCCTCGGATGAGGCGATTATGGCCCCTCCTCCCTCTGTCCCAGAGGAGGACTTTAGGGCTCACCAAGAACTCTTAAAAAGGGTGGCATCAAGCCTCCACCTCCAAGCAGAGAAGATAGAGGAGCCCTCCAACTCCCTGTTTAATGTGCTGTCCTCGTTGGCACCGGGCAGGGTGGCCTTACTTCTCCACGGGATGGAGAAAATTTCAAATGCCCTGTGGCAAACCCCGGCCTCATTGGCCCCCGTCTCTAAGAGAGCAGAATGCAAGTATTTTGTTCCTTCCAACAAGCATGAATACTTATACACCCACCCTGCTCCTAACTCCTGGTGATTGAGTAGGTCAACCACAGGGAACGGCTCCTACCCAGAAAAATAAAGATTCAAGGAGGCTGGACTCATTTGGAAGGAAAATGCATTCGTCCTCGAGCTTCCAATTACGGGTGGCGAACCACCAGGCTCTCCTAGGCCGGTATGACTTCAATCTGTGGGGCTCCCTGCCCAAGTTCGAGGACTCCCTCCAGGATCGCAACAGGAAGGAGTTCGAAGTGCTGGTGCAAGAGGGCACAGCGGCTGCCAGGACAACCCTGCAGGCAGGGTTCGGATGCAGCGGACACGGCTGCGCAGTCCATGGCCTCTGCGGTGTTCATGAGATGGTCATCATGGGTCCTGTTCTCGGGGCTATCCAGCAAGGCGCAGACCTCCCTGCAGGGCCTCCCGTTTGACGGCAAAGCTCTGTTTGCAGAACAAATGGATACAAAGCTGCATGGCCTGAAAGATTCCCGCACGACCCTCCAGACTCTGGGTCTCTATGTTCCGTCTTTGGTTAAAACTAAGTTCAAGCTGCAGCAGACTACCACTCAGGCCACCCATTCAAAATACAAGACTGCTTATAAGAAGTCACGGGACTATAAGAGGCGCCCGCAGAGGCAGTCTCAGCCTGCCCCGCCAGCCTGGGTCCTCAAAGGCAAGCAGGCGGGGAAAAGGCGGTTTTGACGGGATGCCCAGGGTGCCCTGCCAGTTCTCATTAGGGATCCACCCTCAATAAAGCTTCCTTTCTCCAATCGGTTGTGTACTTTCCTCCCGGAGTGGTCGCGGCTGACCTTGGGTCCTCAACACCATCTCCCAGGGCTACATCCTCCAGTTTACTTCCTACCTGCCCAACCATCCCTCGCCCCCATCCCTGCTGGGGGACCCCTCACATAAGGCTCTATTCGACCATGAGGTGGGGCAGCTCCTGGGCCTAGGAGTGGTGGAAGCGGTACCGGGGGAGTTCAAAGGCAAGGGGTACTACTCCCGCTATTTCCTTATCCCGAAGGCCAAAGGGGGGCTCAGGCTGATCTTAGACGTGCAAGGCCTGAACCAGTACATGGTGAAGCTCAAGTTCCGCATGGTCTCCTTGGCCTCCATCATCCCCTCCCTGGATCCTGGGACTGGTACACCGCCCTCGATCTGCAGGACGCATATTTCCACATTCATATATTTGAGGGGCACAGATGCCTCCTCCGTTTCACGGTGGGGCAGGAGCACTACCAATTTACGGTCCTCCCATTTGGCCTGTCCACTGCCCCCAGGATATTCATGAAATGTATATCGGTGATGGTGGCCAACCTCAGACGTAGGGGGGTCCAGATCTTCCCCTATCTGGACAACTGGTTGGTCAAGGGCAGCTCCCAGACGCAAGTGCGGGATCACGTGGTGCTCCTTCTGTCCACGTGCACCATTTTGGGCCTGTTGGTTACCACCACCAAGTCCACGTTAGTCATGGTACACGCATAGGGTTTATCGGGGCGGTCCTGGATGCCTCGTCGGCCAGAACCTCCTTCCCACCGGACAGGTTCGAGACCCTGAAGGCGCTCATTGACATGGTCACAAGATTTCCGGTGACAAAAGCCAGAGCATGCCTCCAGCTTTTGGGTCACATGTTGGTATGCATGTATGTGGTCCGTCACGCCAGACTCAGGATGAGGAGCCTCCAGCTCTGGTTGGTCTTGGAGTTCTCCCAGGCCAGGGACAGGGTGGACAAAGTTCTCTCAGTGCCCAAGTCAGTGATCACCTCCCTAAGGTGGTGGTCCTCCCTGAGAAATATGCTCTAAGCGGTCCCGTTCAGGGGGAGGGCCCCATCGCTGGAACTGGTGTCTGACGCGTCGGACCTGGATGGGGGGGGCCATGTGGGGAGCGTTCAGACCCAAGGTCTGTGGCTGGCTCAGGATTTGACCCTCCACATAAATGTCAAGGAGTTCAGTATGGCTGGCATGCATTGCCTTCCACTCGCACCTGGAGGGCCAGATAGTCAGGGTCCTCAAAGACAACACGGCCTCAATGTTCTACATCAACAGGCAAGGCAGGCCAGAGCCTCCGCTGTGAAGCCCTGAGGCTGGGGGACTTTTGTCTAACCCACTACATCTGCCTACAGGACTTCCATCTGCCGAGCACCCAGAACGTGCGGGCGGATCGCTTGAGCGGGGACTTCTCCTCTCAGCACGAGTGATCTCTCCACCCAGAGGTGTTGCACAGACTTTCATATGTGGGGAACTCCCCAGGTGGACCTGTTCACAATCCCACTGCAGAACCGTAGCTGTACCCGGTTCTGTTCTGGGGCGGGGGCTGGGACAGGGCGCTATCTCCGATACCTTCCTCCTGTCCTGGTCAAGCCAGCTCCTCTATGCCCTGTTCCCGCTGATAGGCAGGGTCCTGGAAAAGAAAGATGGACAAGGCCCAGGTCCTTCTGATTGCCCTGACATGGCCCAGGCAGCATTGGTATGGGACTCTCACAAGTCTGGCAGTCGCCCTGCTGTGGCCATTGCCGTCCTGCCCGGACCAGCTCTCCCGGGGCCGCCTCCTCCACCCTAGGGCCACCTCCTCCACCCCAACCTAGCGGCACTCCACCTCATGGCGTGGCTGCTCAATGGTTAAGTAGGGAGGAAAGAATGTACTTGGAAGGGGTTCAGCACACCCTCCTGGAAAGCCGGCAACCCTCCACACGCCGAGCCTACTTGGCAAAGTGGTCTCAGTTTTCCAGATGGGTGGATGAGCGAGGAGTTTCCTCGGTGGCTGCCCCAATCCAATTTATTCTTCACCTTAGAACCCAGGGTCTGGTGCCCCCATCAGTCAAGGTGCACCTGGCAGCCATATCGGCTCTTCCATCTGCCCGTGCAGGGCCACTCGGTATTCTGCCATGCTATGACTGGCCAATTCCTTAAGGGGTTCAATCATCTCTTCCCATATATTAGGCCCCCAGTCCCACAGTGGGACCTAAACCTGGTGTTGGCCTGTCTCATGGGGCCCCCGTTTGAGCCACTAGCCACATGCTCCTAGCTTTTGTGGCTTCCTGATTGCGATGTCGGCTAGGCAAGTCTTAGAGCTCAGGGCCCTGACTTCTGAGCCCCCGTACACGGTGTTTCATAAAGATAAGATCCAGCTCCACCCACACCCTTCGTTCCTCCTGAAGGCGGTTTCCGCCTATCACATGGGTCAGGACATCTTTCTGCCGGTCCTCTGCCCCATGCCCCATACATCCAGTGAGGAGCGCCGCCTCCACATGCTGGATGTGAGACGGGCTCTGGCTTTTTACCTGGAGCAGACTAAGCCATTCAGGAAGTCCTCGCAGCTGTTCATCACCTCGGCCGAGCACATGAAAGGTCGGCCGATCTCCACTCAGCGGCTTTCCAACTAGTTCACTTTGTGCATCTGTACCTGTTATGACCTGGCGGGACTCCCTCCGCCACCAATTGTGAGGGCACACTCGACTAGGGCATAGGCCTCGTTGGCTGCCTTTTTGGCCCACGTCCCCATTCAGGACATATGTAGGGCTGCCACCTGGTCTTCAGTTCACACATTCACCTCGCATTATGCGATCGTCTCTCAAACCAGGGAGGATGCCGGGTTCGGCAGGGCTGTCCTCCGTCCCGAGAGTTTGTGAACTCCTACCCACCTCCAACAGATATAGCTTGGAATCATCTATTGTGGAATACACATGAGCAATCACTTGAAGAAGAAAAAGACAGTTACCTTTTCCATAACTGGTGTTCTTCGAGATTTGTTGCTTATGTCTATTCCACATCCCGCCCTCCTTCCCCTCTGTCGGAGTTGTCTGGCAAGAAGAAACGGAGGGTGGAGGGAGCACGCAGTGCCCCTTATACCACGCCATGGAGGCACAACTCCAGAGGTCACTAGGGGCACGCCCCTACGGGTACTGCTGGGGGAAAAACTTCTGGCACCGGTACACATGGCGAGCATGCACACCTATTGTGGAATAGACATGAGCAACACATCTCGAAGAACACCAGTTACGGAAAAGGTAACTGTCTTTTTCTCAGTAGGAACAGACTTCTGTGCTACCAAGATTTCAAACCAAGTCAAGAGCAAAGAGTCTGTTAGCCGAATGTTTTACCTGTCTCCAATACGAACTCTCTAAAATTCCCAGTTGTGTTACTGGCTGTTTAATTTACCACCGAAATGGGAAGAATAGGATATCTATAATACCATTTGAGAGAACCAAGCATGTTAAATAGCACAAAGTTGTTGTTTTATCTACAGCAATTAAAAAGGAGTGTGATGCAGTCAGGGGCCAAAATACTGCAAAGTGTTACAATAACAAAGAAACTTATAAAGAGAATGCAGAGATTTTTACGATGTCAGATCAGATTAATGACTTGCACATGGACCACAGTAAAAGTAGCAGAATGCGGATGTCATGACATTTGTAGAACACATTTTTTGAAACCATAATCAAATTGTAATTTGCTGTGATGCAAGAAAATTATATGTTCACTGATGGAGCTGGCTTTTGCAGAGCACAGAGTCTTTTGTAGATCGATGTATGCAGTGGTTCCCAGTAGTATTTTTACGTTAAAACTGATGCTCCTAGTAATTCTCCAATTCTGTGTCTAGATAAATCGGAAAATACCAGATGCTGAGGAAATGGTTTCACAGGCATAACAAGGAATTATATATCTTTTGCAATTAGATCATCATAAAATAAAAGGAAAACAAGCATCAGTCTATATCGTTCTTGTATTCAGTGGCATTTAGACAATAAAAGCAGTTCCTTTTTATTACTCCTGGCAGACTTCCAGCAGCACTTTCAAAAGGCAGTGTGGCCCTGATGTAAATTGATAAATAATCTTATTGAGCAACAAGCACAGGAACATTCAGGCTTAACTCATCTTTGTTAAATTTTGGCTACAGTAGAGAGTTAACTGGCATCTTTCCGGTATTAACAGAAAAGGGTCAAATTCCTCACTTCACATAGGCAGATTATTTTAATCAGAATCTACAATCATCAAAGTTAATGCAACAAAGTCCAGGAATAGGGACATTGAGAGGCAAACATTATTTGCTTTATTACAGCCTTCTGGTTACTATAACAATCAAACTTTGTTCCTGGAAAATCTTTAGCAATTGGGTCTGTTTTAGTTTTTGGTTTCACCGCAGCATTGCTATTAGAATCATAGACTTTAAGGTACAAAGGAACCATTATGATTGTCTAGTCTGACCTGCACAACGCAGGCCACAGAATCTCACCCATCAACTCCTATAACAAACCCCTAATTTATGTCTGAGCTATTGAAGTCCTCAAATCGTGGTTTAAAGACTTCAAGGAGCAGAGAATCCTCCAGCAGGTGACCTGGGCCCCATGCTGCAGAGGAAGGCGAAAACCGCCCAAGGCCTCTGCCAATCTGCCCTGGAGGAAAATTCCTTCCCGCCCCCAAATATGGCGATCAGCTAAACCCTGAGCACGTGAGCAAGACTCACCAGCCAGACACCCAGGAAAGAATTCTCTGTAGTAACTCAGATCCCACCCCATCTAGCATCCCATCACAGGCCATTGGCATATCTACCGCTAATAGGCAAAGATCAATTAATTGCCAAAATTAGGCTATATCATCTTCTCCATAAACTTATCAAGCTTAGTTTTGAAGCCAAATAGGTCCTTTGCCCCCAGTGCTCCCCTTGGAAGGCTGTTCCAGAACTTCACTCCTCTGATGGTTAGAAACCTTCATCTAATTTCAAGTCTAAACTTCCTGATGGCCAGTTTATAGCCATTTGTTCTTGTGTCCACATTGGTACTGAGCTTAAATAATTCCTCTCCCTCTCAGGTATTTATCCCTCTGATATATTTATAAAGAGCAATCATATCTCCTCTCAGCCTTCTTTTGGTTAGGCTAAACAAGCCAAGCTCTTTGAGTCTCCTTTCATAAGACAGGTTTTCCATTCCTCAGATCAACCTAGTAGCCCTTCTCTGTACCTGTTCCAGTTTGAATTCATCCTTCTTAAACATGGGAGACCAGAATTGCACACAATATTTCAGATGAGGTCTCACCAGTTCCTTGAATAACCATACTAACACATCATCATCTCTACTGGAAATACCTCACCTGATGCATCCCAAGACCGCATTAGCTTTTTTCATGGCCATATCACATTGGTAGCTCATAGTCATCCTGAGATCAACCAATACTCTGAGGTCTCTCTCCTCCTCTGTTGCTTCCAAGTGATGCGTGCCCAGTTTATAACAGAAATTCTTGTTATTAATCCCTAAATGCATGACCTTGCACTTTTCACTGTTTAATTTCATCCTATTACTATTACTCCAGTTTACAAGGTCATCCAGATCTTCCTGTATGATATCCTGGACCTTCTCTGTATTGGCAATATCTCCCAGCTTTGTGTCATCCGCAAACTTTATTAGCACATTCCCGTTTTTTGTGCCAAGGTCAGTAATAAGATTAAATAAGACTGGTCCCAAAAAACAATCCCTGAGGAACTGCACTAGTAACCTCCTTCCAGCCTGACAGTTCACCTTTCAGCGTGACCCACAATTCCTTATCCACCTTTCAATTTTCATATTGATCCCCATCTTTTCCAATTTAGCTAATAATTCTCCATGTGGAACTGTATCACACACACTACTGAAATCGAGGTAAATTAGATCCACTGAGTTCCCTTTGTCTAAAAAAATCTGTTACCTTCTCAAAGAAGGAGATCAAGTTGGTTTGACACGATCTACCTTTTGTAAAGCCATGTTCTATTTTGTCCCAATTACCATTGGCCTCCATGTCCTTAACTACATACTCCTTCAAATTTTTTTTCCAAGACTTTGCATACTACAGATGTCAACTAACAGGCTTGTAGTTACCCGGATAATTTTTTTTTTACCTTTCTTTGCTAAAATTGCTAAATAGGAACTATGTTAGCAATTCTCCAGTCATGTTCTTGGATGAAGATTATCCGGGACCCCCGATTTAGTTCCATTAAGCTGTTCGAGTTTGGCTTCTATCTTAGATGTGGTAATATCTACCTCCATATCCTCATTCCCATTTGTTGTCCTACCATTATCCCTAAGCTCCTCATTAGCCTCACTAAAGACTGAGGCAACATATTTGTTTAGATACTGGGCTATGCCTAGATTATCCTTAACCTCTACTCCATCCTCAGTGTTAAACAGTCCCACTTCTTCTTCCTTTGTTTTCTTCTCATTTATATGGCTACAGAACCTTTTACTATTGCTTTCAATTCCCTTTGCAAGGTCCAACTCTACATGGCTTTTGGCCTTTCTCACTTTATCCCTACACGTTCTGACTTCAGTAAGGTAGTTTTCTTTGCTAATCCCTCCAATCTTCCACTCCTTGTAGGCTTTCTACTTTTTCTTAATCACCTCTCTGAGATGCTTGCTCATCCAGCTTGGTCTACAACTCCTGCCTATGAATTTTGTCCCCTTTCTTGGGATGCAAGCTTCTGATAGTTTCTGCAACTTTGACTTCCATGCTTTCTCCGCCTCTAGAGTCACAAGTTTCAGTCCAATCCACTTCCCTAATTTCCTTAATTTTTTAAAGTTAGCCTTTTTGAAATCAAAAACCCTAGTCACAGATCTATTTTTGTTTATCCTTCCATTTAGTTTGAACTGAATTAGCTCATGATCGCTTGAACCAAGGTTGTCCCCTACAACCATTTCTTCTATGAGGTCCTCATTGCTCACCAAAACCAAATCTAAAATGGCATCTCCCCATCTTGTCGGTTCAGCAACTACTTGGTGAAGGAATCCATCAGCTATCATATCCAGGAAAATCTGAGCCCTATTATTATTATTACTAGCACTTGTCCTCCAGTTGTATGGGGAGACTTTGGCAAACCAGTAAAGTGCCTGAAACCACTGTGGTTTATTGCTAAAAGCAGCCAAGTCAGCAGGCTTAGTCAGCCAAGGCAGGAGGGGAGGGGAAGTTTTGGGTGCCACAGAAAGGGCAACTTGACCCTGCGTCCCTTCCTGATAAGACTTGTGTTGAAGTTGCTGATACATGCATCTTAGAAGAGCAGGATGTGCCCCAGGAATGTCTATTGGGGCCTCAAGGCTGCAAACTCTGGAAAAACCCACCCCTGGTTAATCAATAATCAGAAGAAGCCTCTTGCTTGCCCATTGGAACTGCTTGCTTAACAAGTTTTCTTTAAGGGACATGTCATTCTATTACTAATGTATAAATATGGGGGGAAAGTTTGAGGTAGGGGGACTCTTCAGGACTGGACTCTGCCTCTGGATGCATCCTGTGTTCTCCACTAGCAGACGGGCTGCCGCTGTGCCACTCAAGAGCCACACTCAGCTTTGGTAATTATCAAGGGTTGGGGGTGTTTTACTAACCTGGTGCAGACATGTGTATAAGTGCTTGAGACTAAGTAAAATTTAGCTTTAAGTGAAAGCACTCGTGTTGTCCTGTTTGTGTCAGCCATCTATCGGTTGGATGGCTGTGTCTCCCGATTTATTTCCTGACACCACCTCGAACAGAGTAAAGGTTACCAAGAGCTTTGGGGTGAAAGAACACAGGTAACACAGTCTATATCTGGGAAGTTAAAGTCTCCCATGATCACACAATTCCCATTAGTATTTACTTCTTTAAAAACACTGAAGAGGTCTCTATCCATATCCAAATCGGATCCCAGCGGTCTACAGCACACCCCAAGCACTATCCCAGGGGAGGTTCTAGTAGTTTTCTTCCCCAATGTGATTTTTGCCCAGACAGACTCTGTCTTATCCATTCAATCACTTTGTATTTCTTTATGGTCTACCTCATCATTGATATACAATGCTACTCCACCACCTTTGCCTTTATTTCTGTCTTTCCTAAACAGCACATACCCTTCAATACCCGTAATCCAGTTATGACTACTATTCCACGTTTCTGTTATCACTATAATATCTGGGATCACCACTTGCACCAGCAGCTCTAGTTCCTCCATTTTGTTACCTAGGCTCCTCGCATTAGTGTACAAACATCTTAATTTTTGCTGTTTGGCTTCATTCACAGTCTTTACCTGATTAGGCACAGACATTCTACCGCCAATATTACCTATTAGATTGGTATCCACACTGCCCTTCCTCCTTATGTCCATTCTCCTACCCATGGCTGTATCCTTTCTTACTTCATTTTCTTCCCTCTCAAAGAGAAAAATCTGGCGTGGAGACTACCTGGACATCTCCCAACCATCTCCCCCGAATACCAAGTTTAAAACTTTCTTAATCAGTTGTGCCAGCCTCCATCCTAGAAGTCTATTTCCTTCCCTACTCAGATGAAGTCCATCCCGAGAGAACTGTCCTCTGTCCATGAATGCCTCCCAATGGCCATACATCCCAAAGCCCTCCTTATAGCACCACTGCCTGAGCCATCTGTTGATAGTCAATCTTGTCACACCTTTGTGGCTCTTCTCTAGGAACAGGCAGAATCCCACTGAAGATCACCTGAGCCTTGATTTCCTTAAGCGTCTTCCCCAGCCTGGCATAGTCTCCCTTGATACGTTCCAGCGAGAATCTAGCCGTATCCTTTGTTCCCACATGAAGGATAATCAATGGATTCTTTCCCGCTCCCATTAGGATCCTCTTCAGCCTCAGGTCCACATCCCATATCTTAGCACCCAGCAGACAGAACACCCTTCTGTTCTCTGGATCAGTTCTTGTTTCAGGCCTGTCTATTCTTCTCAGTAAGGAGTCCCCAGTCACATAGCCCAGCCTTCTCCTGGCGATGGTGCGATTCTCCAGTCTATCTCCTGTTCCCTCTGGCCGCAAGTCCTCTCGATTCCTATTGTCCCTTGCAGTCCTCTGCAACCCATCCCGTATTCTCCTGGGGCTCATATTTGGTGTTCTCTCCATTGACTCTTGCCCTCTTCCTATAAGACTATCTGCTCTTCTCTTCTTCCTTGCCCTCTCACCTTTGGTGACTACCTGCTGTGCCCCGTCTTCATTTTCCAACTCCGCAAACCTGTTTCTGAGCTCTATTTCTCCTTCACTGGCCTGTCTTTTACTCTGCCTGGTTCTCTTAGTCACCTGCTTCCACTGTCCACTTTCCTCACCCAGCAGTATCCCCTCAGAGTTCTTTGGTCCTGCTTCCATCTGCAAGTCTGAGCTTTTCTCTTCAGCCTCCTCATGTCTTTGCTCCATCACCCACTCAAACCCCATTTTAAACTCAACCAGATTCTCCATCTGCATCTTCTCTTCCATCAGCTCTATCAGGCAGACGAAACTCTTTTCAGGTACCCCCTCCAGGATCATGTACAGCTTCTACATCCAGTCATCTTCATTGCGTCTTCCACTGCTTGGGTCACTATCACTGCTGCCTCTGTGTCTGTGACAGCCTTCTCACTTAAGTCCTGTTAGTCCGGGAAACACAAAACCAAACCAAACCAAACCAAACCACCCCCACAGCAAAACAAACCCCCAACAAGCACCAAAACACTGCCAGATCACCACACACTCCCTTCACTAACCCGTCTGTTCCTTGGCCTGGCTATTATTCTTCCCCCCAAACTCCCATTTACAGCTCGGTTTGCTGGCTCCTGTGCCGCTGCAGCTGTCTGTGCCGCTGCCTGACTGGCTGGCTACCTTTAATAAGACCCCTAGTCTGACAGGCCCCACCCCCTAATCAGGGCTCAGCTTCTCTCCCAGCACACTGCCCCTATTACTCAGAACAGAGCTGTCACATTCACGTGGGAGCCAATAACCTAGAGTATCATTTTAAAAATCTGTTTGTTATAGACAGGAATGGATTCTCATCAACGTCAAGCAGCACAAAACAACTTGAAAATTGCCCTGCAGGGACAGTTAAGCATATCCCTGATGTAGAGGAATCCTTGGACAGCATAAAGCTGACATAGAGGGATCTATGCAACCTGTCCATCTTTCTTTTGTACAGTGCTTCAGCTTAATTTTGCCTATTCTAAGAGTATAATCTACATTTAAAATGCTACAGCGGGCAGCTTCACTCCTGTACCACTTCAGTGTAGACGCACCAACAGGAGGGGTTTTCCTATCAGCATAGATAATCTACCTCCCCAAGAAGCGGTAGCTAGGTTGATGGAGTTGGGGGGGGGGCAGATCTACACTGGGGATTTCAGTTGGTTTAACTAAGCCACTCAGGAGCGTGGACTTTTCACACTTCTGACTGACATAGTTAAGACAACCTAATTTTCTATTTTAGCTCAGGCTAAGCTACAGCGGGGGCTGTTTCAGCTGCTGGCCAGCTGCAGGACCAGTGAACCAAAAGGAAGCTTAGAGCCATCTCTCCGTCTCACCTCTTCTCAACCACACAGAGCATGAACTCTGCACAACTAAGGAGACGTCCTAAAGGGACGGCCAAACCCAGTGAGGCAACAAAACTACTGTACTAGTTGTGTGGAACCAAAATGAACCAGACAAATGTTGGATCTGTGTAGAACAGGAAGACTCTATTCTGTAGATTCTTTAATCATCCTATGGAAAACATTAAACCTCTTCAAACAGGTCCACATCTGTGTGTTGGTTCAATGCTCTCTGTACGGGACACAGAGTCAGCCCTGTTTGCCAGGGTTAGAAATAACCTGCACTTCCCTTCAGGGAATCTGGATGCCAACTAGACTCAGGACAATTATATAAGAAGGGAAGAATCTTGGCTATAGGTATTTTATGAAATAATTCAGACCTAGTAAACAAAATCGTTCCTAACAGAACTAGAAAACAGCTTTGGCCATAATGTTTTTCTTTATACTTTTTCGACAGCTGTGAATACACTGTGGTCAGTGCAATCCAACAATATTCACTGAAGCAGCCACAGAGAGGTGAACATTACACCATCCTGTGCCAGTGAGGCTCCTTGCAGCACAGGGGCATTTACCCAGAAGATGGCCAGTGATTCCGCCACCACCTCTCCTTGGAGATCCCCGAGGGCAGCAGCTGTGACTCTCCTCAGAGGTCCATCAAAGTTCCATGCACAGACACACAACCACTGCACCCCAAGCCACCCTTCCTGGTCAGAATCCTGCTTTTGGGGGGTGCACCCACCCCCTATCACATCCAGGTGCAAAGAAGATTTCAGTGGCTGTGTGCCACTGAAACCTCTCCCTAGCAAATTTTCTTTCTTGGGGGCCTTCTATGTCCAGCAGAAACCATTATACACTTTCTACAAATCTAGCCCTGTAACTGTAAACCAGATTAGCTAAGCATGTGTTCGTATAAAAATATGCTGCATTTGAAGACACACGGACTAACCCACAGCTAACAAGGGTACCAGGTGAGGTGTTGGATTTTTTTAAGTGTGGAAAATTATCCAGGAACGACTTGGACAACTAACTTATTTCACATAGGACACTAAACAGCCATCAACTAGTTAGAACTTTCAGGCCTTACTGGCCTGCACAAGAGATAAACTAGTGAATCGAAGGTAAAATGCTAGTACCAGTTAGCAGTCCCCCAAAGTCTCCAAGCCCTAAAAGCATTGGGGGGTAAAAGCACTATGCAGTGCTTCAAACTTTTTAATGCAGGAATGGAATGATCTATGGAAAAGCTGAAGGGCCAGATCCTCAGCTGGTGCAAATTGGCATAGTTCTATTTAATAACTTTATTCATACTACCTGAGGATCTGGCCTATGTGTTTGAAATGAAACAGCAAACCTACTCAGGATTTCCTTTGTGAATTATTTTGAAGGCAATATCTTGAAGCTTTCAACTCTTGCTCCATTTTATCATTACTAGAGAATTAGTACTTCACTGGTGCAAGCCTTTGAAAGAAATGAAAAATTAACTAAGCTGCCTTTGCAACAGACATGGAGAATCAACAAGCAAGCAGGGACATAAAAAGCAACGAAGAGGAAGATTACTCTAGTATGGAAAACATAAGGAAAAATATTGTTTGTGTGACCTGGTTTTATCAGAGCCAGATATAGATCTACATTATCTAGCATGGACTATTTGACAGCAACTCCCCTTGTGAATCTGTGTGGCTTGATTTAGTGCAAAAACCACAAACAATGCTGCTTTGTGGTTATAGCAAAGAAAAAACTTCCACAGTAGTTCTGGGTTGTTTATATCTATTTCCCCACCAAAGCTCAAACTGGGGAAAAATTAAATTAAATTCAAGCCCAGGTAAGTAGTAACAAGTAGGTACTGATGACTATTTAGGAGATGGTGTGAAAAAGTCTTGTGACCTTAGTTTAATTTTGTGTGTCTGCAATACAAAAACTCCCCTATAGCGGACAGTCAGTCATTCTGGCAGACTGAGAAGAGAGGCCAGGAAATGACTGAGCATAAAGTTCCCCAGATCAGTATTGACAGAAATGTGAAGGGATGGTTTGAATATAACTACCTATGCTGTAGGCAAAACACCCATTGAAGTGCATGGGAATTACAAGATTGGGCCTCATAGGTTTTTATGGTCTTTAGTTAACATTATCTCAAGTGTATCCCATGTTTCTAAGTGCCATTTTTGTTGTCACTTCTTCTTTCTTCTCTTTGATCTGTCAGGCAAAAACAACAAAACCCACCATGTGACCTTCTCTTCCACGCTTGTTGTACATCTAATCCCGGACACAAATTAACTGTCCTTCCTGAGATGAAAGGGCAATTCAAACATGTCAACATGGGGCTTTTGTCAAAGGCGCCAGAGTTTTTGCACTAAAGTAAGCCCCACAGATTCACAGGGGGAGTTGCTGTGATAAAACCAGGTCAATATTTCCTCCTTATGTATCATTTCACATCTGCACACTTTAGACCCTTTCATGTTACTTCACACTGTAAGCTTTAATGATAAATGGAAAAAATTAGTCTTTTCCAGTAATGAAGGTTTACAAGCGAGCTCTGTCAGAACAACACACATAGCATCTTTCATAGTATGAACAAAAGGAGATCAAAGAGAACAGATCTAGGAGATCAGCTAATATTAGCTGGAGTAAAGACTGAAGGTAGGTCATAAAGCTACTTATATTAAAATATGGACCCTCTGATTAGTTGCGCTTTTGTTTTTAGTAACGAGCTGCTACCTATCTGTCTTAGGGTTTTATACTTCTGCCTATCACTGTACTATCTGAGCACCTTCCACATAAAATCAGTAGCAATAAATAAGGCCTGGTCTACACTAAAAGGTTATGTTGACCTAGCTACTTCACATGGGGTGTGAAAAATCCACACCCCAGGGCAACATAGTTAAGTCAATCTAATCCCCGGTGTAGACTTTGTCACAATAAAACTGGGCTTTTAAAGGGAATTTTTCAGTCATTTCCTTTGTATCTTTGAAGGATTAGTGTAAGACATCTGAAACCCAGTATGTAATGTGGCATGTTCCTATTAATAAATAAGACAACTGAATTATACATGTACTTGCAATTGATATTAAATGGTTATTTAATAACTTCTCTTCTCCACCAAGAACTAACGTAAGTACCAATCAAATATCTGCTCAAGCAAAGCTGTTACAGGTTTTGGGCAAATACAGAAAATATTTTAGCTAATGAGAACAAGTTCTGCAGCAGTTTCTCACTGTTTTACTTGTTCTACAAGAGGAATGGTGTCAATGGCATTTCAATTTTAGTCTGGCCACCCTTTTTTAGGGTTTTTTTTTTTTTGAAAGAATGATTCATAAGTCTAGCAAGATCAGAGCACCTGGAGCCAAATACAGGAGTGCTCACTGGATGGTAATACAAAGAGAAAATCATTGCTAGTTATTAAAAGCCCTATAAGCTGGCCAATATGTCCTACTTGGTATATTGCCACAGAAAAATACAATAGAAAATTGGTACCATGCAGAAGATTGTGCTGTTTGGAGATCTTTTGCTAATGGGGTTTGGCTCTTTACAATGAGTTTTTTAGCCAGGCCTCCTGCAGTTTATTATAACATCAGTTTCTCATGGAAGCAGATGGTATGGGACGTATCAATTTACTATGCCTCTCTTTTGCAGATTTTTTTTCAGCTCCTTCTGTGCATTTTTAGTCAAAATGGGTACCATATGGCCTGTTGTATATTTACAGTAGCAACTGACAGAGTCAAAAAACACACCTTAAAGAAAGGGAGAGAAGAAGAGAGAGATCATTGTGGGGGGCGGGGGAGGGAATTATTGTACAGGCTTCCCCATCTGCCCAACCCCTGTGCATCCAGATCCACTCATACCCAAACTCTTCCACAGAGCCTCACTCCCCCTACACCCAGAACTCCCCCCGATAAGCCCCAGCACCACCCCAATGAGCCCCCCGCACCCAGATCTCCCCCCCCCCCCACACCTAGCCCCAACCAGCTGCACCTCGATCATCATCACCTCACTAAGCCCCACTCCCCCAGCATCTGGACCCCTCGCTGAGTGCCCCATACCGAGATCCTCCTGCTGAACTCTATCCCCCCCAACCCAGACCCCCCCACACACACACACTGAGCCCCACCCATCTTCATCTGGATGCCCCCTGCAGAGTCCCATTACCATTGCTCCCAGAACCCCCCCCAGCCCCTGTGCGTCCAAATCCCCACATGCCTGGATCCCCCACGGAGCTTGCCTGCACCCAGACTGCCCCACACAGAAACCTCTCAACCCACATCCGGAACCCCCACACTAAACCCCTCCACACTTGGATCTTGCCTTGCTGAGCCTGCCTGCCTGCTCACACCTGGCAGAGAGGAGCAGGGCCCTGGGGTGTTTCTGGGGCAGGCCTGGTCCTTGAGCCTCACCACTGAGTCCATGTCCGGCAGGTGTTGGGGAGCAGGGAGGAGACAGGGGGAGCTGCACAGCGATCTCCCACCTCTGTGCAGCAAGTGGTCTGTGCTCCCCAATGCCATTCTGGAGCATCCACATTTATTTGACAAATAAAATTTGCAGAATTTTAAAATAGTGTGCATAACTTAATTTTTTGGCACATAATGCCTCAGGAGTAATATGTACAGTGTGAATGAAATGACAACACAAATTAGACATAATGGAAGATCCAGAATGAAGCCTAAGATTTTTTTGCTGTTGATTTTTTGATCAGTTCTACGCAGTGATATATCAGTTCTTTCCAGTTGTATTTTTGGAGAAAGTCCATTTTATGGTTAATTTCAGTGGTTTTAAAAAAAAAAAAAAAGTGATGGATTGACAGAACTGAAGACGACTTTAAAAACCATCTGTCTACACAACACACATGGCATGAGGAGAGCAATATCAGCTTCCTCAACCTGCCCTGGCAATGTGCCTCACCCTTGGCCTGGAGGAATTAAATCTTGGCGAGTTCATTGTCCCTGTGTACTCAGTTTTTCTGGCTTCTTTGGAAGCACCAAAAAACATTCCCATTATTGTGAACAGCAATGTAGAAACCTATACACTAGGAATGTGACTGACACATTTTGCTTTGAATACCAGATGTCTAGATAGTATCAGTCCACTTTTCATGCATTTCTTAATATTTTTAATTTCAGTGAAAATATGAGAGATTGTTTTTAAGAGTGTGACGTTAATGAGACTATTCACATGAGTAAAGTTATGCACACGCTTAAGATCCAGAACTGATTATACAGGAAAAACAGAGAAACGGATTATACCCAAAGGATTGTCAAATGCATAAAACAAAAAGAATAAAAATAGAAAGATTACTTTTTTCTATGATCTCTTTCAGTAATAGAAACCTTTGGTGCTATTTATAATAATAGTAGTAGAAGAATTCAGTTATTTTTTTTCATCTTATAATATTCCTTTAAATGTTCCAATACAGTATTGGAAACAGATATACAGTGGAACAGTACTGTGTTTCTACAAGAAATCCAGATAGTAAAACTGTTAGCAATCTAGTTTCTTGGTCTAAACTGATTGAAATTGATAAATTAAGCAAAGAACATATATTAGTAAAAACGTATTAGATTAAAAATTCTGTTTTAATAATATAAAGTATTATTAGTACTGTACAAGTAAAGGAAATTGATCTATTTTTTTAAACAAGTAAGGCCTCACCACCCTCAGTGGGGGTAATTGACATGGTTCAATTGACTTCAGTGGAGCTAGGCTGATTTGTATCAGCTGAGGATCTGGCCCAAGGTTGGTTGGTTGGTTTGTTTGTATATATTTTGATAACGTCTCTTAAATTCTGTTTGTGGTCTACTTCTTTTTCCTTCTGCAACAGCAAAACTATATGCCTGGCATAGTAACATGGCACCTTCCTCAAAGACCAGAAATTCAGTGACCTCACATTGCAAACAAGCCATTGTTGAAGTAAACTGAGTCTCTTGTCTTTATTAAGGCCATAGTCAGTCAGAAGCAACTGTCCCTTGTGGGTGGGACGTTAATTATGCTTTTGTGTTTCAGAGGGTGTAAACTATAACAGACTGTTAGTCACATGCCAAAAGTTCCACCAACTGTTTTACAATTGTTGGAAAATATGCACATCCTAATTGATGATACTTATGTTAAATACATAGGGTCACAGTGAGCTCAATCCTGCAAGGTTATGAGCACAGCACCCCCAACTCTTATTGGGAATTAAAGGCACTTCTATTGAATTTATGTTTGCCTGACTATTTTCAGGTTTTCTACAGTCCTCATGCCTGTAACATATAGATGCTTCCTATGTAAATATTTTAAGAGGCTAGAATTATTCTGTAATGGAAGAAACTTTGATTGCTAACATCCAATTACAAACTCACTTATGTCTATTTAGACATGGCACCATGTAAAGTAAAGCTACTTAAAATCAACATGTAACTGATTCAAAAGCAAAGGACAGCTACCAATCAAAATGGTACAAAAATGGTAATGTACAATGGGTCTGCCTTCAGCAAACAGAATGAAACTACAATATGAATAGCAGACAACCGTTTCATGCTGCTACAGTAATTTTAAAAGGAAAAAGTATTATTTTTCTATTCTATATTAAATGTTACTGTAATTTAGAAAAAAATATTAGTAATAAACAGTTAAACATTTCCAGGTTCTGTAGTGATTTATACCCTGTGCAAACACATTGATTTTAATGCAGAGTTGGACCATAAGGGGTCAATTTACCAATTTATCTAAATACTGCACTTGAAGAGCAATCTGTATCAAAAACGCCTATCCCTATTGTATCAAAGAATGATGTGCTGCCATCTATTGGTTACATATAATACCGCTGGACTGTGGTTTTCAAAAGTCATTCATACAGGACTGATTTTTGGAGCCCTAAAATCAATGGGAAGCTTGACTGAGTAAGGACCGCAGGACTGGGTGTATACTTTCTATTTGTAGGAAATATTGGTAAAACAAACCATTAAAATTCCTCTACAATCTATAGGATTTTTTTAATCAGTTCACCTGGATGAAAACATTGAGTCATAAGAGTATACCAGTCCTTCATCTAATTCTGCTAATTCACACCTGTTTTAGCTAGTTTTATCATAATGAAAATGAATGTTATTACAGAAGAGTTATTTAGCAATCACTTTAGATAAAAACAACACAGTAGTGCAGTTTAACCATATTCTTTATTTATATAATTATTATTATACATCAGATTTTATGATAGTCTTATATTTAGGCTTTCCTAACTCGGTTGCAATAATTTTTCTGTACTGAAATATGCCACTAAATTAAAATGTCTGCCAAGGCAGAAAATTAAGATTGTTCGTTATGTTTTGTTCCAGTTGGAACAATCGCAACCACCAACAGTTAAGGTGAAACAAGTGCTTGCATTTTAACCCCCTCATTTTAATCATTTATAGCCTGCTGAATCTTTTCTGTTTAACTATGGGAACAATTTACCAACAGTCGTGGTGGATTCTCCATCACTGACAATTTTAAAATCAAAACTGGATGTCACAAAAATAATTGCTGTTTTTCAGTCAACGAGCAGTTGAAATTTTTGGAAAATTAAAAGTATAGATTAAAAATGTAAATTTTTTCTAAAACTATTTTGCATACGACCAGTTTTAATTATTAGGAATCCAATGGAATTGGGGAGGAAAGGTATCAAACCCCATAGCTCTTGGAAAAGCATTTCAATAGCATTTTCTCAAAATGAAGGCCAGGATGAATAGGCAAAACCAAAAATCAGTGCCTGTGATTAATAATGACTATATATGTTCACTCCGCAGAAACACAGCTTTATATTTTATTAAAGCTTTATATTTTCTACTTAATTTATGGGGGAGACATTTATATTATCTACCCATCTCTCCATCTTACAGCTGTGGACTTTATAGAGCGACGCACCTATTATTTTCTTTTCCCTTTATTGCGTACTCTAATTCTGTACAACAAATGATGTCATAGCCATTCTATCACCCTGCCTGTTTAATGTGCTTATGGGGCTGTTAGGAGGGTTAGTAAGGAGGCATGGGGTGCAATGTTTAGAGTATGCTGATGACAATCAACTGGATGTCTCCATCTCGTCCTACCTACTTTAGTGCCTGAGCCAATGTCTAGTTAAGACTGGGGTATGGATGAGAGCGAGCTGGCTGAAGTTCAACCCAGACAAGACTGATGATGGTGGGAGTGGGGGAAGCAATCAGAGATGGTGGAGGTTATATCAGTCCCTTTGATTGAGGGAGTATGTCCACCATTTGTTATTTGGATTCACAACTCACAGGTGATTTTAGAGCCCCAGATGCTGTTTGACAATCATATTACAGTGACTCAGTCAGCTTTTTACCACTTGTATCTGGCTTGGAAGTTGCAGACTTTCCTTGGGATGTGGACCTTGCCATTATTATCCATGCTTTTGCTATCTCAAGATTAGACTGTGCAATGTGCTTTACATGGAGCTATGCCTTACAACCATTCAGAGACTGAAACTGGTGCAGAATGCTGCAGCTCACTTATTGAGCAGGAAGAGGCAGATTAAGGTTTCCTAGGGCCCTGAGCAAGTGGGGGGCTCCTCCCCACCCCTTCTGCCTGCAGCCCCAACCACGGCCCCACCCTACTCTGCCTCTACCCCCCTGGCCCCACCCCATTCCAGCCCCTGACTGCGGCCTTAAGACGAGAGAAGCTCTGTCCCCTCGTTGTGACCACCAGCCCTGAGGCTGCAATAGGGAGTGAGAGCTCCTCCAGTCCCGGAGCTGCAGCAGCAGTCTGGGTGCTGGGGCTTCCCCTGCTGCCTGGCGCTTCTGCTGGGGACCGGGGTTAGTGTGCAGGGACTTCCGCCATAGGGTTGCCAACTTTCTAATTGCACAAAACCAAACACCCTTGCCCCGACCCTTCTCTGAGACCTTCTCCCCCAACCCCTCCATCCCCCATCCCTCCGTCACTCACTCTCTCCCACCCTCATTTACTTTCACCAGGCTGAGACAGAGGGTTGGGGTGCAGGAGGGGATGAGGGCTCTAGCTGAGGATGTGGGCTCCAGGTTGGAGCAGGGTATTGGGGTGCGGGAGGGGATGAGGGCTCCAGCTGGGGGTGCAGGCTCTGAGGTGGGGCTGGGAATTAGGGGTTTGAGGTGCAGGAGGGGCTTCTGACCTGGTGCAGGGGGTTGGGGTGCAGGAGGGGGTTGAGGGTGCGGGCTACAGCCAGACAGCACTTACCTCAGGCAGCTCCCGGAAGCAGCTGGCATGTCCCTCCAGGCGGCTCCTAGCCAGAGGTGTGGCCAGGTGGCTTTGCGCGCTGCCCCCATCTGCAGGCGCTGCCCCTGCAACTCTTATTTTCTGTGGTTCCCTACCAATGGGAGCTGTGGGGGCAGCGCTAGTGCTCGGGGCAGGGGCAGTGCATGGAGCCTGTGGCTGCCCCCGCACCTAGGAGCTGGGCATGCCGGCCACTTCCAGGAGCCACGCAGAGCCAGGGTAGGCAGGGAGCCTGCCTTAGCTCCAATGCACCACCGACTGGACTTTTAATGGCCCAGTCAGTGGTGCTGACTGATGCTGCCACTTGTCAGGGTCCCTTTTTGACTGGACATTCCAGTCGAAAACCAGAAGTCTTGCAATCTTATTCCACCGCCCTGTTTCCGATTTCTGCTGGGGACAGGGCACCCATTTTTTCGGGGCTCCCCAATTGGCCAGGGCCCCTGCACATGGGCCCCATTGGCCCATTGGATAATCCACCACTGTGAGCAGGACATCTTCTGGGAGCATATAACTCGAGTGCTCCTGGGTCTGCACTGGCTGCCCACTGGTTTCCAGGTAGAGTTTAAGGTGTTGGTTTATAATCTATAAAGCTCTAAATGACCTGGGACTGGCCTGCCTGAGGGGCTGCCTCTCACCCTGTGCCATACTGCCAAAGCTGCAGTCAGCAGGGCAGACTGAGCTTGATTCCCTCACTACAAAACAGAGAAGCTGGCTGGCAAGGTGTTGCTCCCCTGCGTCAGAAATAGCCTGAATTTGGTGATGGTGCATTAGCTGCTGAATTCTGGGCTGCTGCATAATACATTTGTTTGATGGGGTTTTTGGAGAGAGCTGAGAGTACAGTTCCCAAACCAATGAAAGGGTGGGAAAAAAGAGTTTCTGTAGGCTTATCGCTGGCTGAGTTCCCGCTGGAATGATTATTTTAATGTCGCTGGGATTTCACTGTATTGTATAATTAATTAATGTGATAGGGCACCTAGAACATTGGATAGATGTCCTTTTTATTATTTTAAATCTAAATAAATCAAATAGTATTAATAATTTTCAGCAGTACTGGTAAAATTTAAACAATGAAAAATTATGAGCCTCTATTGGAAAGTATTCTTGATTATCCACTTGAATGGGATTTTTATTATTATTTACCCATGAGAGAACAAAATAAAACAAAACCATCAAGAAAAGCCTCGAGTCCCACAAATATAAGCCCCGATACGGGAAACAGTTATTTACATGCTTCATTATCATGCACTGCAAGTAGTCCCAGTGGCTTCATTGGAACTCATGGTGTGTAAAATCCCTTATGGAAGGGACCTTAGGAGGTCATCTAGCCCAACCCCCTGCTCAAAGCAGGACCAATCCCCAATTTTTGCCCCGATCCCTAAATGGCCCCCTCAGGGATTGAACTCACAACCCTGGGATTAGCAGGCCAATGCTCAAACCACTGAGCTATCCCTCCCCGACATGCACAAGTCTTTTTTGGATTGGGCCCACATTCAGGATGAATACCATGTTTCATTTCCAATCCTTTTACCCACATGCACTCTCCATAAAGCCAACACAAATACAAACAAGGAGACAAATGTATTTTTATGAATTTAGGAGGCATCTTGAAATGACATTTTTGAGTCTGTGCCAACAATTATTTACTAACCAGACAAATACACAGACAACGTATTGCAATTCTTAAAGTATATTAAATGGATTACACTTAAATTTAATGGAGTGGATATTTAGTTCTTGTTAAAGAGGAGACTGATTATTAGCCATTAAAAACACACTATTGATTATATAAATCACTGATGAATGTTTGTGTCAGTGATGCCCTCATGTAAATCTGCCATTACTACTATGAAAATTAGTTTGTTAGATTGCTAACAGCACTTACTTTGCATTGGACCATTAGCTAACAACCTCACTGTTGACTATAAAGCTATTATTTTGTGGTTGTTTAGGGATTATTGCCAAGGAACTATAATAATGCAACCAAGATTTGCTGCAGTAAATTTGTTGATATCCAAAGTTCATCATCAATCTAAACTTGTACTTTTATATTCAAATACAATACAATATAGAAGAAACTGTCTACAAAAGGGGGGAAAATTTGGCTTTGATGCAACTCACATGAACTCTTATGCAAACATGTTGATGTGTGACCTTAACAATTTTTTATCTAACAATATGGCCAATTTTTGGCTCCACTCTAATCTTTAGGAGTTTTGCTCATTGTAACAGGGATTTGGCCCTATAGGTGCTGAAATTATTGTTATATATTTATCTAAAGTGGCCTTCTTAATTTGAAATCTAATTCATTTAAAGAAATGCAAGTTAAAAGTACTTTCAGGTACTACACCTCCTGTTGAGTCTCCCAGATAGTGGCTGTACATCAGCAATCACATTTTCCTGTTGTTTGGGTTTTCCCTTTTAAAACTCTTTAACACAAGAGTGGAACAATATATTCACAGAAACAGAAGAAACTGACTGTACAGCGGAAACAGTCAAACTGACTAGATAAAAATAGGCCTGTCAAAATACATAAACTAAAAAAAAGTAGAGAAATTCTCTAGTAGAATCTCAGTTATCATCACTTCTGCAGCTCCATCAGTGCTATCAACATTGAAAGTGGATCCACTCCTGATGTCTTAACTACCAAGTTGTGTAACCTGGTTCAGAATAGGTCTACATGATAAGGGAGTTAAAATGGCAGCGACTCCTATTTGCACTCAAGCTCCTACTATTTATAACTGATGGAGTTAGAAGTAAAGTTTCACAGCTGGTGATGGAATTACAAAAGCACAAAAATTTGAGAAAAAAGTATAGTATAGACAAGGGTCTAGTAAGTGGAGAACTCATGAGATGACGACTTCAAAAGAAACAAGAGAGTGAATGTTGATCAATGGAGATGGGGAGCGATTTTTAGTTAGACTGCTTAAAACTTCATTTTTTGTTAATACCATTTAACTGCAATGACTAAATAACGTTTTGGAAAAAAAGATGTCTTGTAAAGATCCAGCCTTCCCAGCACTTCAAATAAGGTGCGAGAGACATCCCTAGAGCAAAACCAGGGAAGGCCAAATTTTATATTCCCATTATTTTTAAGGAAATAAAATTCTGGAAAAAAAAGAAAAAACATTCTGGCCTACTTTATAAGTCATAAAGAAGCAAAAAGGAGCATAAACCTAATTTTAAAAAATCCACTACACATCAACTTTCAGACCATGGGTTAGAATCATAGATTATCAGGGTTGGAAGGGACCTCAGAAGGTCATCTAGTCCAACTTCCTGCTCAAAGCAGGACCAATCCTCAATTAAATCAACCCAGCCAGGGCTTTGTCAAGCCTGACCTTAAAAACTTCTAAGGAAGGAGATTCCACCACCTCCATAGGCAACGCATTCCAGTGTTTCACCACCCTCCTAGTGAAAATGTTTTTCCTAATATACAACCTAAACCTCCCCCACTGCAACTTGAGACCATTACTCCTTGTTCTGTCATCTGCTACCACTGAGAACAGTCTAGATCCATCCTCTTTGGAACCCCCTTTCAGGTAGTTGAAAGCAGCTATCAAATCCCCCCTCATTCTTCTCTTCCGCAGACTAAACAAACCCAGGTCCCTCAGCCTCTCCTCATAAGTCATGTGTTCCAGTCCCCTAATCATTTTTGTTGCCCTCTACTGGACGTTTTCCAATTTTTCCACATCCTTCTTGTATTGTAGGGACCAAAACTGGACACAGTACTCCAGATGAGGCGTCACCGATGTCGAATAGAGGGGAACGATCATGTCCCTCGATCTGCTGGCAATACCCCTACTTATACAGCCCAAAATGCCTTCTTGGCAACAAGGGCACACTGTTGACTCACATCCAGCTTCTCGTCCACTGTAACCCCTAGGTCCTTTTCTGAAGAACTGCTGCCTAGCCATTCAGTCCCTATTCTGTAGTGGTGCATGGGATTCTTCTGTCCTAAGTGCAGGATCCTGCACTTGTCCTTGTTGAACTGCATCAGATTTCTTTTGATCCAATCCTCTAATTTGTCTAGGGCCCTCTGTATCCTATCCCTACCCTCCAGCATATCTACCTCTCCTCCCAGTTTAGTGTCATCTGCAAACTTGCTGAGGGTGCAGTCCATGCCATCCTCCAGATCATTAATGAAGATATTGAACAAAATCAGCCCAAGGACCGACCCTTGGAGCACTCCGCTTGATACCGGCTGCCAGCTAGACATGGAGCCATTGATCACTACCCGTTGAGCCCGACAATCTAGCCAGATTTCTATCCACCTTATCATCCATTCATCCAGCCCATACTACTTTAACTTGCTGGCAAGAATACTGTGGGAGACCGTGTCAAAAGCTTTGCTAAAGTCAAGGAACAACATGTCCACTGCTTTCCCCTCATCCACAGAGCCAGTTATCTCGTCATAGAAGGCAATTAGATTAGTCAGGCATGACTTGCCCTTAGTGAATCCATGCTGACTGTTCCTGATCACTTTCCTCTCCTCTAAGTGCTTCAGAATTGATTCCTTGAGGACCTGTTCCATGATTTTTCCAGGGACTGAGGTGAGGCTGACTGGCCTGTAGGTCCCAGGATCCTCCTTCTTCCCTTTTTTAAAGATGGGCACTACATTAGTCTTTTTCCAGTTGTCCTTTTTCCGTCCAGTCGGGACCTCCCCCAATTGCCATGAGTTTTCAAAGATAATGGTCAATGGCTCTGCAATCACATCCACCAACTCCTTTAGCTCTCTCGGATGCAGGGCATCCGGCCCCATGGGCTTGTGCTCGTCCAGCTTTTCTAAATAGTCCCGAACAACTTCTTTCTTCAGAGGGCTGATTACATCCTCCCCATGCTGTGCTGCCCAGTGCAGCAGTCTGGGAGCTGACCTTGTTCATGAAGACAGAGGCAAAAAAAGCACTGAGTACATTAGCTTTTTCCACATTCTCTGTCACTAGGTTGCCTCCCTCATTCAGTAAAAAGCCCACACTTTCCTTGACTTTCTTCTCGTTGCTAACATACCTGAAGAAACCCTTCTTGTTACTCTTAACATCTCTTGCTAGTTGCACCTCCAGGTGTGATTTGGCCTTCCTAATTTCACTTCTGTATGCCCGAGCAATATTTTTATACTCTTCCCTGGTCATTTGTCCAGTCTTCCACTTCTTGTAAGCTTCTTTTTGTGTTTAAGATCAGCACGGATTTCACTGTTAAGCCAAGCTGGTCGCCTGCCATATTTACTATTCTTTCTACACATCGGGATGGTTTGTCCCTGTAACCTCAATAAGGATTCTTTAAAATACAGCCTGCTCTCCTGGACTCCTTTCCCCATCATGTTATTCTCCCAGGGGATCCTGCCCATCAGTTCCCGGAGGTTGTCAAAATCTGCTTTTCTGAAGTCCAGGGTCCGTATTCTGCTGTTCTCCTTTCTTCCCTGTGTCACGATCCTGAACTCGACCATCTCATGGTCACTGCCTCCCAGGTTCCCATCCACTTTTGCTTCCCCTACTAATTCTTCCCGGTTTGTGAGCAGCAGGTCAAGAAAAGCTCTGCCTCTAGTTGGTTCCTCCAGCACTTGCACCAGGAAATTGTCCCTTACACTTTCCAAAAACTTCCTGGATTGTCTGTGCACCACTGTATTGCTTTCCCAGCAGATATCAGGGTGATTGAAGTCTCCCATAAGAACCAGGGCCTGCGATTTAGTAGCTTCTGTTAGTTGCTGGAAGAAAACCTCGTCCATCTCATTCCCCTGGTCCGGTGGTCTATAGCAGACTCCCACCACAACATCACCCTTGTTGCTCATGCTTCTAAACTAAATCCAGAGACACTCAGGTTTTTCCTGCAGTTTCATACCAGAGCTCTGAGCAGTCATACTGCTCTCTTACATACAATGCAAATCCCCCACCTTTTCTGCCCTGCCTGTCCTTCCTGAACAGTTTATATCCATCCATGACAGTACTCCAGTCATGCGAGTTATCCCACCAAGTCTCTGTTATTCCAATCACATCATAATTCCTTGATTGTGCCAGGACTTCCAGTTCTCCCTGCTTGTTTCCCAGGCTTCTTGTATTTGTTTATAGGCACTTGAGATAACTTGCTGTTTGTCCTGCTTTCTTAGTATGAGACAGGAGCCCTCCCCTTTCGCGTTCCTCTGCTCATGCTTCCTCCCGGTATCCCACGTCCCCACTTACCTCAGGGCTTTGGTCTCCTTCCCCCCAGTGAACCTAGTTTAAAGCCCTCCTCACTAGGTTAGCCAGCCTCCTTGCGAAGATGCTCTTCCCTCTCTTCGTTAGGTGCAGCCCGTCTCTGCCTAGCACGCCTCCTTCTTGGAACACCATCCCATGGTCAAAGAAGCCAAAGCCTTCTCTCTGACACCACCTGCATAGCCATTCGTTGACTTCCATGATTCAACGATCTCTACCCAGGCCTTTTCCTTCCATGGGGAGGATGGACGAGAACACCACTTGTGCCTCAAACTCCTTTATCCTTCTTCCCAGAGCCACATAGTCTGCAGTGATCCGTACAAAGTCATTCTTGGGGTTCTCAAACTTCATTGCACCGCAACCCCTCCTGCCAACAAAATTACTACACGAACCTGGGGAGGGGGGGGACCGAAGCCTGAGCCTGCCTGCGCCCCATCAGCCCGGGGGGGGCAAAGCCAAAGCCAGAGATCCACCACCCTGGGTGGGGGGCCCAAAGCCCAAGGGCTTCAGCCCCAAGGAGGGGGCCTGTAACCTGAACTCCGCTGCCCAGGACTTCGGCCCTGCATAGTGGGCTCAGGCTTCAGCTCTGGGCCCCAGCAAGTCTAAACCAGCCCATGTGACCCAATTAAAATGGAGTAGCAACCCACTTTGGGGTCCCTACCCAAAGTTTGAGAGCTGCTGTTTTAGACACTCAGATGAAAAAACCAATATTGATTCAAAAGATATTAAGTTACATTACAGTATTACAATATTCTACACTAACGGTTCAAAATGCCATTAGAGTAGAATATTGTAATACTGTAATGTAAAACCGCTGTAAGCTGTTATGTTTTGGTCCATCGCTTTAAAAAAAAAAGACTTATGTTTGATAAACAAGAGATTATTTCTATTTTAAAAGTATATTCATATAGGAGGCTGCTGCATTCTAATTTTTCTAGCAGTTCCATCCCACAAGGATCAAAACAGCGGTGAAAGTCAGAGACTCAGGCTGATATAACTCCTGTCACATCCCCCACCCAAAAAAAGTTTGTTTGTAGTCAACATCTTACCTACTATTATAATCCAGCTGGCCTCATAAAGGATTAATTGCACAGGACTTCATCGTTTCCACTATAACCTCTGGACATACCTAATTATCTCTACCATATCTGTAATAGACACATGGGTGAGAGAATAACTGCTTTGTCCAATTGAATTACTTTAAAATAGATCAGTAAGTGGAAATCTACCTATCTACCATTGACCAAGTAGTGCCCAAACTGAAACAGGTGTATTGCTATGTCAAAAACAACACAACTTCTTTGTCGGGCTTAATGGGTAGTGATCAACGGCTCAATGTCTAGTTGGCAGCCGATATCAAGCAGAGTGCCCCAAGGGTCGGTCCTGGGGCCGGTTTTGTTCAACAACTTTATTAATGATCTGGATGGTGAGATGGATTGCACCCTCAGCAAGTTTTCAGATGACACTAAGCTGGGGGGAGAGGTAGATACGCTGGAAGGTAGGGATAGGGTCCAGAGTGACATAGACAAATTGGAGGATTGGGCCAAAAGAAATCTGATCAGGTTCAACAAGGACAAGTGCAGAGTCCTGCACTTTGGATGGAAGAATCCCATACTGGGGACCGACTGGCTAAGCAGCAGTTCTGCAGAAAAGGACCTAGGGATTACAGTGGACAAGAAGCTGGATATGAGTCAACAGCGTGCCCTTGTTGCCAAGAAAGCTAAAGGCATATTGGGCTGCATTAGTAGGAACATTGTCAGCAGATCGAGGGAAGTGATTATTCCCCTCTATTTGGCATTGTGAGGCCACATCTGGAGTCTTGCATCCAGTTTTGGGTCCCCCCCACTACAGAAAATATGCAGACAAATTGGAGAGAGTCCATCGGAGGGCAACGGAAATGATTAGGAGTCAAGCAAATGACTTGTGAGGAGAGGCTGAGGGAACTGAGCTTAGTCTGCAGAAAAGAAGTGTGAGGGGGGAATTTGATAGCAGTCTTCATCTACCTGAAGGGGGGTTCCAAAGAGGATGGAGCTAGGCTGTTCTCAGTGGTGGCAGATGACAGAACAAGGAGCAGTGGTCTCAAGTTGCAGTGGGGAGGTCTAAGTTGGATATTAGGAAAAACTTTTTCATGAGGAGGGTGGTGAAGCATTGGAATGGGTTACCTAGGGGGCAGGGGAGTGGAATCTCCATCCTTACAGGTTTTTAAGACCTGGCTGGACAAAGCCCTGGCTGGGATGATTTAATTGGGGTTGATCCTGCTTTGAGCAGGGAGTTGGACTAGATGACCTCCTGAGGTCTCTTCCAACCCTAATCTTCTATGATTTTTTTTAAATTAACTGTTGTAGGGACCAGCCATTTAAACACTGGCATGCCATTTTTAAATAGTATTTTCATTGGGGTCATGGGTGAAAAATGTAAATTATTTTCACTTACATACACCAGGAGGAAGCAATTTTCCTGCCATGTCCATATTCTGCTAATGTCACAGTTTGCTATTATTCAAGCACTGCTTTTCAGTGGTGCCACCAAGAAGAACGTTAATGAACTAATGTTTCATTTCAGTCCAGAGTTCACTAAATCAGCCAACAGGCATAAGTTATGATTGGATAAAAAAATGAAAAGAAAAAACAAACAAAAAAAACATTTTCAATGGAGTGAAATTGAGACATCAAAGGTTGGGTCTCACCAAGGAGCATATTTATAAGTGAAAATAAATATAAAATAGATAAATATATGAAAATGGGGAAAAAGGAGTGCAGAGTATTCCAACTTAGGAAACCAGCGCTTTTGTATTCAGTATTTGCATACTATGCGCATTCTGGCCATCAGTGTTAAAAGCTCAGAGCATTTCCCCTTTAGTACCTGTAATTTTAGTATACTCAAATTAATGTAATATCTCATAGCTTAGTGCTAGGATAATAATAAAGTGTTAATGGGAACTTCTGTAGAAATAACTGGGGAATGGTGTCTCCATGAAGGGGTGAAACCATCCCATTTCTTCCTGAGGAGACAACATGGTTATACTGTATAATACAAATTATGGCTCATTATCTCACATCCTGTTTCCGCTGTGTTCTAACGACAGGAAACCTTTTCTTCTCCACGATATTCAACCTTGTTATTAATAACGTCTTTGATTTCTATAGTGCCTTTCATTCCGAAGGAGTCAGAACTATATTCATTCAGCACAACTGAAATGCAGCCTCTAACTAGCCTGGTTAGGAAAAAAAAGAAATGTTGTCCAAGGCCACTACGTAAGCCCCCTGATCATACGAAAAGATTATATAAAGGATCTTTGCTACTCACAAAGAGCAGAGGGAGTCCCATTTTTGATGGTCTTATCCAAGAGCCGGCCACACAGTTTGTCTACTTTGAATATACGAAGGATTGCGAGGAATTGATATTGTAGTTCCAGGATATCTAGATGTTATGAACCTGAAATTTCTCTTCTCTGACTACAGTTGTGAACGGTCTAATCACACAAACCCAAAAACACCCTTGCCCTGCCCTTCTCTGAAGCCCAGTCCCGGCTCACTCTAGCTCCCTTCCCTCCATCACTTGCTCTCCTCCACCCTCACTCATTTTCACTGGGCTGGGACAGGGGGTTAGGGTGCAGGAGGGGGTGCAGGCTCTGGGAGGGAGCTCAGATCTGGGGTAGGGGCTTAGGCTCTGGGAGGGGGTTTGGGTGCAGGCTCCAGCAAGGCAGCGCTTATCTTGGGTGGCTCCCAGAAGCAGCGGCATGTCCGGCAGCAGCTCAGTCTCCAGGGAAGCCAGGTGGCTCTGCATGCTGCCCCTCCCTGCAGGCACTGCTCCTGCAGCTCCCCCTTGCCAGCCAATGGGTGCTGCAGAGTCGGTGCTCTGGGCGGGGGGCCACACGTGGAAACCCTCTGGCCGTGCCTCTGCCTAGTAGCCACTGTCGGACATACTGGCCACTTCTGGGAGCAGCACGAAGCCAGGGCAGATGAGGAGCCTGCCTTAGCCCCACTGGACTTTTAGAAGCCTAAAATCTCACAGATTGGCTTCAATAGCCTCCAGGAATCGAGACTGATTCCAGGAGACTCCTGGCCAAACCAGGACGGTTGGCAACCCTATCTCTGATCTGATTGCTCATTCAAACATTGTCCATTAAAATGCAGTTGTATATCCTCTGAAAAAGTAACACTGTAAAAGAGTATTGTGGGGTTTACTTCAGCCTTATTGTTTTTCCATTACCTCACGTCAAATTTATTCAGCTCGCAAGGCAAAACATTTTTTTACTACTGCCATCTCCTGCAAACTCACCCAAGAAACTGACAGTCAAGCGGGATTCTCTCTCTCTCAGGCATTATCATCAGTAAAAAAAAAAAAAGTCTCGTAGACCATAACCTTCTCTCAGTTATATCTGTGAAGCCCCATTAGCATTTAGGCACCCATCACTATATTATCTAAGATAGCGGTTTTGAATTTGAGGTAATAGCCTACTACTGAAGCAAATTCCCACATTGCCTTTTTGAAATCTACAATCAAGGGGCTGCACTGTAGTTAAATTGTACATATGTCCTCTTAAATAACAGTGGGAAGTAGATTCTGATGTATAAAAATGCAGCTGACATTAACCCTGACTGAATGACTAAACAAGGGTGCTTCACTGAGTGACAGCCTAAGTGAATTTTAAAGCTAACCTTTTGACTTGCCATTTGGGAAACCTTTGCTTATGGATAGATTAGGCCAAAACAAATGGTGTTATACCTATACTTTTCCTAATTGGGAAAGAAAATGGACTTTGAAACAAGTTATTTGCAGGTGCAAACTGGACAGTTGAGTGCTCAATTATTTCCGTTCTGCAACCCAAAATTTTCATGTATAGGCTGGAATGAGGCTGCCTATTGTTTCTGATGTGAGAGTTCTATTTCAGACTAATAGGCTGATGCTTCAAAGGTTAAAAAAGGTTATAATGCAAGGACCTTGACAACTATGCCTTTCTATGGTGGACAGAATGAAAAGGTTCCTCCCTGAAACCCAGAACAATCATGTTATGCAGGGTCAGCTCCCCCCTTAGGCACAGGCCTAGGGGCACAAGCATTCTAGGGACGCCTAAAAATTCAAATGTTGCTGCTCTTGGGTCCCGGCAGAGGGCGGGCCAGCTGAGGGTGTTCACCTAATCCTGCATCTATCATTGGGTTGTTACAGTCCCAAATGAAAACATACAATGGGAGTAAAATGAAAAACAGTTGAAAAGATTTATTAAACCAAACTAAGGATTACTAAAATTATTAGAGTAAAGGATTACTAAAATGTCACTATACCATCTCAGATGACAGGAACCATGGATGCTCGCAGACACAGCAGGACAGGAGGCAACAGGATCCTGTAGATGGGACTACAAACAGGTAGCTGCTCTTTCCCTGGCTGGCCTTCCTCATGAAGACAATTGCTCCGAACAGATATATCAGTCTTCTCCCACTCTGGTGTCGTGTGTGTGTAGCACATGCACTGCGGATCTTAAGGACAGCCAATGGGCTGCTATCCTTGCGTGCAGGTAAGTATCCCTACGCGTAAGACCAGAGCTATTATGGCCTAGTGTACCTTGCGGGTTTAGTCTTTCTAAAAGACTTGTGTGAAGAAATATTTCCTTTTGTTTTAAACCTGCTGCCTATTAATTTTATTTGGTGACTCCTAGTTCTTGTGTTATGAGAAGGAGTAAATAACACTTCCTTATTTACTTTTTCCACACCAGTCATGATTTTATAGAACTCCATCATATTCCCCCCTTAATCATCTCTTTTCTACCCTTAAAAAAAAAAACTCAGTTTTATGACTCTCTCTTCATATGGCAGCTGTACCATATCCCCAATAATTTTTGTTGCCCTTTTCTGTACCTTTACAGAATCTCTCTTTTGTGAGAAGGGGTGACATCTGTACGCAGTATTCAAGATGTGGGCATACCATGGATTTATATAGACAATATCATATTGCCTCTGTCTTATTATCTATCCTTTTCCTAATGATTCCCAACATTGTTAGCTTTTTTGACTGCCGCTGCACATTGTAAACAGTAGGAGGGGATCCTGTTCAGAAGTAAAGACAATGGATGTTTGCGGGGGGTGAGGGAGGGCGGCATAACTGCATGCAGAGGTACATCCAGGATCTTTTCACTGATGGAGCAAACTGACAGCGTGACTTGTCTCACGAACAGAAAAATCACACCCAGGCATGGCTATAAAACACGGGAAGGATTTGGGGTCAGATTTGCTTTTTATAAGACACGACAGGAACTAGTTAAGTCTCAGTGCCAGAATGAGTGTTATGGTTTTAGTTATATGTAACCATTTGTTTCCAATATTTCCACTTGCATCTCCATACTTTGTGAAATAATCTTATACATAATTTCAATATAAACATATCTGAGGGCTGTGAGTTAAGCAGAGCAGTGATCTGCGATGTAACTGGTAAGCTGGGGTGTGTTGTTCCTTTGGGCGCGTTCAGCGGATCAGCAGCTGGACACTCCAGAGGGATGCTTGGAGGACGCAGAGGTTGGAGTGCGCCTGTAGAGAGACAGCAGAGCCTGCAGAGGCCTAGAGGGGAGTGCTTGTGTTGCCTCTGACTAGTGGAGTCAGGACGGAGGTAAGGCTGAATTCATCTGCAGCACTAAAGGGAGACACCGGAACGGAAACTGGCCTTTCATCCTCCCAGCTAGAGGAAAATTGTCAAACAATGTGTGGAGAGAGAATCAAGAGAATAGGAATGACAGTGTTCCAAAAGAAGAGAGAAATAGTAGATCACGCTTAAGTATTTGTTGGCTCCCCAGATAGAAAAATATAATTATTTCCTTGTTTTAGTAATAATGTAACAAAGATCCGATTCCTGGACACAACTTAGCTTATAGCATGAATTGGTGCTGACAGTACTTTTAGATGCCATTCTGTATATATTTAATACAGCTCTTTGTTTTCCTTACTCCTTCTCTCAACATTTTTCCCTTGGCTTGTTAATATCTGTACTACATACAGAAGCAATTTTAGAGACCAGAAAAAGCCAATTTTTTCACCAGGGTAGTGAAGAGGTTGGAAACGGAGGGAAGCAACTATTTATAAGGGATCTAATTTTGGTGGAAAAGGTCCAATCCATTCAGCTTTATTGAGTTGGAGCTTTGCTGATGCTTTCCCGGCTCCCCCCTTTCCTCCCCCCAGGCTCTTCTTCTTCTATTGTACTGTTGTTTAAAAAAACATCAAGGTACCCAAAGTAGCAGCTGAGAATCTTCTAGTGTGTTTTTATAAGTCACAAGGAAAAAAATAAAAATGAAGTGTTTCTGCTGGAAAAAAGTCATCTTGTACATAAGACAAAAAAAAGATGTGAGATTGGAGAGGGCTATTACAAAGCACTGAGACAAAGCAGAGGAAACCGGTCAACTTACAACTAAACATTTTAAAAACATAGCTATTAGCACATATCAGTTCTTGTGAATATTTTGAAGAAACCAGTTCACTGAGGGGGTTCTAGTCTTGGAATACATTTTGCACAGGTTTTTACCAAAATTCTTGTATGCAGGTCTTAGCCTGCCTCTAAATAGCACAATGCTAGTGTTCCTCATCATTTGAATATCTGTTGACTCAGACTTAGCATCTCTACTTCCTTTTATTCAAACATATATAATCAGTAATTTTGAGTGATTCATTATTTAATTATGCAAGCAAAGATATGCTGCACAAAAATAAAATACCATGATCTCTTAATCAACCAAAGGACTTATGAAAGAAGGAGCCGATAGAAAATGCTGTAACTCTAAAATAATTTGACTAGTGTGGTGCAAGATGTGTTTTGTTGGAATATAAAGTACACATGGACTCTAGGACTATTTATTTGGTTACTCATGAGTTTGCAAACAACTTTTAGGTCTTCAAAACAGTCTAAAAAGCTATGCTGACACAAATTCCGCAGAAATCAGGTCTCAGATCTTTATATCTATAGCTATAAACAAAATATTATATAGAACAAGTTTCAATTTTTCCCTAAAATGTACACACAAGCCAAAGCTGAACCTGAAAGCGTTCATTGCCAATACATTTAAATTATTTTGAAGTAGAAGACATTCAGGACTATTAGAAAAGGAGTACTTGTGGCACCTTAGAGACTAACAAATTTATTAGAGCATAAGTTTTCGTGAGCTACAGCTCACTTCATCGGATGCATCCGATGAAGTGAGCTGTAGCTCATGAAAGCTTATGCTCTAATAAATTTGTTAGTCTCTAAGGTGCCACAAGTACTCCTTTTCTTTTTGCGAATACAGACTAACACGGCTGCTACTCTGAAACAGGACTATTAGAAACGCCGACAGCAAAAATAAATTGTTCATCGCTTAAATAAGTAGCAAAAATTGGAGAAAAAAATAATTAATGAATGGTGCCTTTGTTCACTGGCTGATGGATACATTGGTGGTCAACATCACTCAACTCCACGACTGTCATTCTAAGAAGCACTACCCAGTATCTGAAGCATATTTTTCTGTATCTTCATAAAAGAGACAGTGCAATACTGCCAACCTCAAGGGTCCAAAAATCATGATTTAGATCCCTGAAATCATGACATTTAAAAAAAAATAATTTTTTGTCAGTTTTTGTCAGTCTCCAAAATTTTTGTTGACCTTTCTGGGGAAGCTCCACCCCAATTTGAGTGTGATAAATTCAGGCTGATGATTCACGTTTAAATGCACAGACAAAAGGGCTTCCCCATCCCTTCACTCTCAACTGCTCAGAGCTTAAAGTTGGAACTATCCTAACCTCTGAGGCAGGAAAGGCTGTTATTTTGTCCTCCTTCCTTTAGCATTATCCTGCCCCTTTCCTATGATTTCAGGAACATGTTCTCCTATCTCCATATCCCCTTCTCGGGGTGGCAAGTTATATGGGCCCTCTCTGCCTGGCTCCACCAACGTTTGGGGCCAGATCTCTCCCTTGGACCCGCATGCCTTCCCCAGAGCATCCCTGCCCGCCCTGGCCAGTGAGTGGCTGCCCCATGCAGTTTGCACTGCGGTCCCTCGCCAACTGCTGCTGGCTACAAGGGTGTGGTGCCGGGGCAGTCTAAGGCAGCTGCTGCATCTGCGGAGGAAGTAGGAGGAGGTTGTGCATGGCAGCCTCTCTCCCGCGGCAGGTGACTGAGTTGACTCCGGGGACGGGGGGGGCTTATCCTGGCGGGACCTCCTGAGCAGCTGTCTGGGGGGGCTTGGGTGAGTGTCGTGCCAGGGGCTTAGGGGATCTTTCATGCAGGTCCCCACATCTGTACCCTAGAGTTCAGAGTGGGGAAGAAACCTTGACACATACTTCTTGTGTTATAGAGTAAATAATACTTCCTTATTTACTTTCTCCACACTAGTCAATTTATAGACCTCTATCATATCTCTCCTTAGTAATCTCTTTTCCAAGTTGAAAAGTGCCAGTCTTACTCACAGCAACACCCTACAGTGGGGTCAGTTACAACTGCTTGTATCCAAACGCCTCAAGTTAATACTCTATTAATAATCATGGCTACTTATCGTGTATCATTGCCCTTGCCAGCAGCCAAGGCTGGCACATAGTTGTCTTATTTAACCAGGTTGTAACCGTGGGCAGTGTGTGGCTCTGGCATTTGGGGAGGCTGGCCTGAACACCAGAAGGCTGGCCCATGGCCCCGCTCTACCCCATGCTCCACCTCTGCTCCATCCCAGGGCCCGCCCCTGTTCCACATAGGGGAGAAAGAGAAGTAGCGTGGGCAGGAAGAGACACAGCATGGGTGGGGCCACAAAGGAAGAGCAGGAGCACAGCTTTGGGACGGAGTGCAGGAGGGGCCCCGGTCCAGGCGTCTGTACTCTCAAAGGCAGCGCGTCGAAGCAGTTTGGGGAGGCTTAGCCTCCCCTGGCCTATTATACCCACTGCCCATAGTTGTAACAGTCATTTTGGGTGGGGCAGAACCCTAACCATGTCTCTATAATTAGGATAGCCAGGCCTAACTCCCAGCTCTCTGTGCTACATCAGAGTGCATTGCCCTATGTGTGCTGTTTCTACCACTCAGCAGGCGTGTCCTCTGAGCTCCTTCACTCCTACTGAGACAGTATGGAAAAAGCTACCCAAAATTAACTGATTCAAACACAGGAAACATGGACAAAAATGCATGAGATGGTTGTGTTGTAAAAAAAAGCTGCTGAATAGCACAACTTTATGTTTGCTGTTAACAGTTCAGATAACAGTATAACTAGCCGGGTTCTTGTAGCGCAGATATGGACTAAACCTTGCTTCTTCTACAAGGCTGACAAATACTAACCCAAACCAGTAATTGCTGTCACCACTCCATTTTAAACAAATCAAAAAATTCCCCAAATTAGCACAATTCTCAGTGTCTTGTGTGTGCAATTACTGTAGGTGTATTTTTAGTCCATAAGCCCCTTGTGGCAAGAACTGTGTCTTTTTTTACATCTTGTAAAGCACCATGCACTTAACTATTGGCACTCAACAAATAATATAATAATGTTAAAATGAGGTAATCTGTTGGGCACACATAACTAAGAATCTTGTGACCTTCTTAGAGTATTAGGGACCAATTCTGCAAGGCCCAAAATGCTGGATGTGACTTTGTCTCTACATCCGCAGCAAATTCTTATGCTATGCAAACTGTGAGGATCAGAATCACATAGGGACTGAATAAAATTTAATAAAGTAAAGGAGGGTAAGGTAATGAATGCAAATCAATATGGGTTTAGAGAAAAAAGATCCTGTCAAACTAACTTGATATCTTATTTTGATGAAATTACAAGTTTGGCTAATAAAGGTAAAAGCGTGGACATAATAGACTTCTGTAAGCCATTTGACTTGGTACTACATGACATTTTGATTAAAAAACTAGAATGACATAAAACAAACATGACACACATTAAATGGATTAAAAACTGGCTGATAGGTCTCAAAACGTAATTGTAAAAAGGAAATCGCCATCAAGCCAGTGTGTTTCCAGTGGAGTCCTACAGGGATTCGTTCTTGGCCTATGCTATTTAACATTTTTATCAATGACCTGGAAGAAAACATAAAATGTTCATTGATATAGTTTGCAGATGACTCAAAAATTGGAGGAGTGGTAAATAATAAAAAGGACAGGTCTCCGATTCAGAGCGATCTGGATCACTTGGTAAAATGGACGCATGCAAATATTATATTTTAATACAGCTATATGTAAATATATGCGTATAGGAACAATGAATGTAGGCCATACTTACAGGATGGGGGACTCTGTTCTGGGAAGCTGTGACTCTGAAGAAGATTTGGGGCTTATAGTGGATAATCAGCTGAACAGGAGCTCTCAGTTTGATGCTGTGGCCAAAAGAGCTAACGTGATCTGGAGATGCATAAAAAGGAGAATCTCAAGTAGGAGTAGAGTGGTTATTTTAAATCTACTTGGCACTGGGTACAACCATTGCTGGAATACTGTATCCAGTTCTGGTGCCCACAATTTAAGAAGGACATTGATAAATTAGAGAGGGTTCAGAGAAGAGCCACAAGAATGATTAAAGGATTAGAAAATATGCCTTATACTGATAGATTCAAAGAGGTCAATCTCTTTAGTTTAACAAATAGAAAGTTATGGATGATGTGATTACAGTCTATAAGTACCTGCATGGGGAGGAAATATTTAGTAATGGACTCTTCACTCTAACAAAAAGAAAAGGAGTACTTGTGGCACCTTTAGAGACTAACAAATTTATTAGAGCATAAGCTTTCGTGAGCTACAGCTCACTTCATCTGATGAATGCATCCGATTAAGTGAGCTGTAGCTCACGAAAGCTTATGCTCTAATAAATTTGTTAGTCTCTAAGGTGCCACAAGTACTCCTTTTCTTTTTGCGAATACAGTCTAACACGGCTGCTACTCTGAAACTGTTCACTCTAACAGACACAGGTACAACACAATCCAACAGCTGGAAGTTAAAACTAGACAAATTCAGACTGGAAATAAAGCGTATGTTTTTAACAGTGAGAGTAATTAACCATTGGAACAATTTAGCAAGGCTTGTGGTGGACCTTCCATCACTCACAATTTTTAGATTAGGTGATATTTTTCTAAAAGCTCTGCTCTCAGAATTATTTGGGGGAAGTTCTAAAGCCTGTGTTTTAATTACAGGAGGTCAGAGTAGATCAAAGGTTCTAAGACTGTGGGTTGAGACCCCAAAGTGGTTTGCCTTAATTGGCATTAGACTTGCTGGGGCCCGGAACTGGGGCCAAAGCCCGCTCCGCACCACCCTGGGCGATGGGGCTCAGGTTACAGGCCCCCCCTTAGGCTTTGCCCCCCCCCGGACAGTGAAGCTCAGCTGGGCTCAGGTTTCTGTCCCTCTTCCTGGGGGTCACAGAGTATTTTTTGTTGTCAGAAGGGGGTAGCAGCACAATGAAGTTTGAGAACCCCTGGAATAGATCATCGCAAATCTCCCTTCTGACCTTGGAAACTAGGAACCGGGCTCAACAACCTGTGCCCTGCCCGACGTGGTTTGTCAACTCTCTCAAAAGCCCCGCTGCTCACGCAGGAGAACCAGCCAAACACCCCAACTACACACCGGCACGAACACCCGCTGTTTGGTCACCTGACCGCCCGCCCCGCACATGCCGCACAGCCGCTTTGTGCGCCCTATGGAAACAGCTGCGGCGCCCCCGCCGCCAGCACCTCGGCAAAGGGGGAAACGCCCCGCTCCCAAAGGGGCGCCTGTTGCCATCACCCTCGCAGCGCTGGGGGCAGCAGGAAGCAGCTCACGCCCCGCACGAGGCGAGCACGAGCCTCCCGCCACGGCTACCAGCCGCGTCACTGCGGCCCCTACGAGCCCGCGCAGCTCGGCACCGAGCGCAACGGCCCGCGCCCCCCGAAGAAGGTTTCAGCCCAGCCCAGCCCCGCGCTCCACGCTCCACGCTTTCCTATCGCAGCAGCCACTGATCCCACCCCCCGCGCTCGGAGCCGGAGGACCTTTCCCAGAATGCCCTGGCAGACGACGCGCGCGGACCGGGTTGGAGGTGTCTCGTTGTCAGGTTGCGCCGCCCGCCGCCACGCTGTTCCTCTGTCGCAAAAGGCGGTTGGGCAGCGCCGCCGCGCGGCTTCCGTGGGTGCTGCGCAGTCGCCGCCGCGCACTGACATGTGGCCGGGGAGCCGCTGAGGGTCGAGCGGAGCAGGCGGCGGTGGCGCAGCGCGCTCAGAGCCCGCCCCTCCCCTCGCGGAGCCTTTAGGCCGGGGACACGTTCCGGGCCTCAGCCGCGGAGAAGCGACAGCGGCGGCTGCCGGAAGCCCCGAGGCGGCGGCGCAAGGAGCCGGAGCCTCCATGTTGAGGAAGCTGGCAGCGCAGCAGTAACCGAGCCCTGTGGGGACACGGGGCCTCAACGGCCGGAGCCTCCGATCCTTGGCGCCAGGTACGCCCAGGGGGCGGCAGCCCGAGGAGGGGCTGGGGGACTCTTAGGGTCCCTCCTTGGGGAGCGCTTGGGCGCTGTCGCGTTTCCTGGGACGCTCCTGGGAGCGGGGGCGCAGGCGGGAGGACTCTCGGGACCTCCCATGTTAGAAGTGAAAGTAGTTTGAGCCGGCTCCTCCCGGTGGGGCTGCGGGGCGACTCCCCAGTCCCGTGTCGGAGGCGGCCGCGGCAGCCCGGCTCCGCGGGGCCTTCACCTCAACTTGGAGCCCACCGGAGAGTTGCGGTCACCTTACTTCCCCCTCGCCGGGGCAGCGGGCGGGGTCTGGTGCCCAGCCCGCTGCGGGCCCCCCCCCCCGAAGAGACTGACACGAGCCGGTCGGATCAAGGGTTTAAGCCCAAACGTGACACACCGTTGCCTTGCAGGCGCTGGGCTCAGGCGCGCTCCGCTGCTTGGGCCCTTACCCGGCTGGCTGCGCATCTGCGCATTTCCCCGGGGCAAGAGGGAAAACAAAGGGGACCAGCGGCTGGAGTAACTGAGGTCCCCGGGCCAGCCCCGGCCTCTGAGCCTCCTCCCGAGCACTGCTCCTCCTCGTCCCCGCTCCGCCAGCAGCCGGGGAAGGCTTTTGTTACACAAAAACAAACCACCAAAACAAATCCCTGTATGTAATCGATAGGCACGGACCAAGCTTTGTTAAAATCGCATGTCTACAGCGGTCCCGTGCACTGAACTAAATGTTGCTCCCATTCGGGTCGGTCAAAATCTTATCTAGACCACTTTTGTAATAAAATGTCTGGATACAAACTTTATGTATTGGCATTACCCTATCCGCACGTTGCATTCAGGCATCAGGAATTAGATTAACACCTGAAAGTTGTTGTAAAGTTAAAGGGTGGGATATGGGATTTAGCCCAGGTATGATTTGCCTTTATGCCGGAGTAAATCAGGAGGAATTTGTTATTGGAGTTAGACTGGGGTGAGACTGGTAGTGAGAAGAAAATTTGAGCCTTTAATCAGTGAGACTTTCTACTTCTTGAGTTTTGGAGGGAATGTAGTGGTGGTCAACCAGGTTCCAATTTTTTTTTTTTTTTGCTTGATATCCATTTAAAAGAATGTTGGACAGAGGAGGCCCCAGGTTTAAATGTACATCTATATTTCACATTCCCAAATATTAATAAAAGTAACACTTTATAAAAAAAAAGTAGTACTTTATAAAAAAAAGAAAAGGAGTATTTGTGGCACCTTAGAGACTAACAAATTTATTTGAGCATAAGCTTGCATGAGCTACAGCTCACTTCATCTAAGGTGCCACAAGTACTCCTTTTCTTTTTGCGTATACAGACTAACACAGCTGCTACTCTGAAAGTAGTACTTTATGCTTATTTAAAAATTGAGGAATTTTCATAGATTTTAAAATCTGCAGTGTTTGTACTACAAATGCTATGAAACTAAATATACAAGAAAAGTGAAATACAGAAGGTAAATAGGGAAAAGTAAGGTAACTTTTGTTTTAAGAAAAGGAGTACTTGTGGCGCCTTAGAGACTAACAGATTTATTAGAGCATAAGCTTTCGTGAGCATCGGATGAAGTGAGCTGTAGCTCACGAAAGCTTATGCTCTAATAAATTTGTTAGTCTCTAAGGTGCCACAAGTACTCCTTTTCTTTTTGTGAATACAGACTAACACGGCTGCTACTCTTTTTTGTTTTAGTAATCTTACGTGGTATTAGTATAATTGGTAAGGAAGCTTCTTTTAAAATGTAAATAGACATTACCCAGAAAAAAAGAACAGGAGTACTTGAGGCACCTTAGAGACTAACAAATTTATTTGAACATAAGCTTTCGTGGGCTACTGCCCACTTCATTGGATACATAGAATGGAACATATAGTAAGATTTTATTTGTGTGTGTGTATATGTGTGTCTCACACAGAGAAAGGACATAAAAAAGTGGAGTAAGAGGCTAATTAACTAAGATGAGCTATTATCAGAAAGTTCATTTGTGAATTTATTTTCTGTACTGCTTATTGGAATACAGTTTTTTGTGCTTTATATAGATTTTTATTAATATTTATATTACAGTAGTGCCCAAAGCCTGGGTGCCATTGTACAGATATAATAAATGACAGCTCCTGCCCCCAAAGAGTTTACTGTCCAAGAACTATCTGGGATGGAGGGTGCAATGCAATTTGACATTTTTTAAAGTAAAACTTCATGCTAAATATAAGATTCGTAATTGCAGCAATAAAACTTAAATATAAAGTTAAAATTTAAAGATTCACCTGCATCTTTAAAGTGGAATGTAGCACAGTGCAAAATTTGATATCGGGTAGAGCAGTCCAATAGTTGCATTACAGTTAAGGTTGAAAAACACTTATTATGCTATTTTATTATGCTATTTTCTAGGTTCTTAGAACTTTCTGAAAAGATTAGCCTTTGGGCTCTTATCATTTTACCATTTAAAAAAAAAACAAATTTCAGAATTTTTTTTTTTTCCCCCCATTTTAGAAGTTCAGCCTTGTGTATGTGTATACTCCAGTGAGGAATGAATTCTCGAGAGAAGAGAGTTTTCAGAGTGGTAGCCCTGTTAGTCTGTATCAGCAAAAACAATGAGGGGTGCCACAAGGACAACTCCTTGTTTTTGCAAGAGAAGAGAAGTAGTGTAACTCTCATACATGGTATGGCTCTTTTCTTACTAGTACTGTGTGCCCTGATCCCTTATATACATCCTCACAGATTCAGCTGCAGCGCTTGGGAGCTTTGTTTTGCTAGCTTATACATATACTTGGTTTTCTGCATGTTGAAATAACCAATTACATAGATTTATTTGCATATACAATTATGTACATGATCAGTTATTGTTCAGGTAATGCATATGCAACATGAAATGAAACTATATTGTGTATAAGTGAGTTAAATGTGGTTCCTGTAAGGGACTAGAACTTTATATTTCCTAACTTTTTTGTGTAAACTCTTAAATATAACATTGCATTATTGTATTTTTTTTACATTCTAATTATCTGACTGGACTACAGATTTGTGTCCGTGATATTTTACACAGTTTCACTTTAAAGATAGATTAAAAATGATATAAAGTCAACAGAATTTTATTTACCAGTTATTTCAGCAGTTTTATAGCTTTTTAAGACTTCTGTACAGATGAGTTGATATTCAGTACATCTAAAAAGAGCCCAGGGAACTAACTCAGTTATTTTTTGCACAACCACAGCATCATTCATGTGATTAACAACATGTTGGGCTTTTAACACAACTTTTTCTTAAGAGGATTTAGCTTTTAAGGGAAAGACTCCTAATTTAGGACTAGCATATACTACCGTGCTACATCAGCGCAGCTGCACCGATGCAACTGCGCCGTTCTAGCATGTCTGGTGAAGACGTGCTATGCTGATGGGAGAAACGAGAGGGGAAGCTATGTAAGCAGGAGAGCATCTCCCACCAACATAGCATGGTGTAGATACTGCTTTATGTAACTCGGGGGGGTGGCTTTTTCACACTCTAAGCGATGTAACTTGCATCGATTTAAAAGGTAGTGTAGACAAATCCTTATCAAAGTGGTACTGTCTGATGCCTGGTCTACATCTAAAACTTAGATCATCTTAACTGCATAGCTCAGTTAAGTGCGAAAAATTTTACACCCTATCAGACATAGTTAGGTTGACCTATTCCCCCTCACCCCAGTGCCTTTGTAGATGCAGCTAGGTTGATTGAAGAGGTAGATTATCTACATCAATGGAAAAATCCCTCCCATTGATGTATGAAGTATCTATGCTATTGCTGCAGGGTTGTGGCTATGCTGCTATATTGAAGACATGCCCTAAAAGAGTTCAAGCTTACTGTAAGGACAAAGAGTGGAGTAAATCCTTACCTCCCCTGCCCTAACCTTCGTATCAAAGCAATAACCTTAACAACAGTAATTAAAATATCAGGATCTTGAGCTGAAATGACAAATGAATATCACTAACTAAAATGTACTGGAGTCTTATTTTGTAGGGATATGAAGTATTCTAACTCATCTTGTACTAATTATTGTGAAGTTATATTTGAAAGCCTAAAAATTGAGAAGTTATTTTGTGCTCTCTTTGGTTACTTTATGAAGTATAAAGAAGCCTTGAAAAATATTTTTCAAATTCTTTTTCCACTTATGTTTTACCTTAGAAATACCATGAAACACAAATTTTGTCTTTCCTTTTTTAACTAATGGTCTCCTTGGAGGAGACCCTGGAAGTGGATTGGGCGCTTCCACAGTCTTTTACTTAGAGATCAGAGTGTTAAATCTTTAACAAAAATATCTTTCTTCTCAATTGTTTGTTTTTGTTAATACAAATCACAAAATTTTTTTAAAGAGCCTGAATAAAAGTTCTTCCCTTTTCAGTGGATCAGGTTTCATTTGGTACTTGTAATGTTATCTTAAAAGTTATCCAGTTTTACATAGTCTTCCCGGAAAAAAATAGGATGACAAGATTTGAATTTCCTGCGTGTGTATGTGTTAAAACAGAAAATCCCCCAAAATCCCTACTCCCAAGTGGTCTTAAAAGTAAGAAACAAAACCCTTTAGACATTATAAAGAAGTAAACATAGTCAACCATTTTTCTTCTTATATGAGGTATCTTTAAGGCTGAGAGCCAGTTCATTCTAAATTTCTTCAGAAACTTTTCAAGCGTTCTCAGGACTGTCATTTTATTTACTACTTGAACATTTTCAGGCACAGTATGTTAGGATTGTATCCCATTAGTCTAAAACTATAAACATTGAAACTTGTTAGATGGATGTTAACCTAATATTTATATGGTGTCTTCACAATTTTTGTTTATAGGGCAATGGTTATCATGGTACCATGTGTACCAGAAGCATGACTTCATATTCGTTGTGATTTTTAGATCAATACATTTTGAGCATAGACCTCTGTTTGTTTTAGAAAGGCTGTAAGTAATTTCTGCTCAGGATATGTCTGGTTACAGACCACCATATTTAGTTGTTACACAGATGCCTGGATGTATGTGAAAAATTATACATTATGAAGAATTCACCTTCAATATTCTGTGGGAAATTTTGAGAAGTCTGGAATTTTTTAAAGCAATCATTCCAAATGTTGAAAATTTTTAAAGATAATTTATCCAACAATTAATTTGATGTGTAATTTTAAATAAAATAAGCTCTATTTCACTCAGTCTGGGGTTTGTTTGTTTTTTAAATCCTCCCTTAACAAGGGTTCCATTCCCTCTGAGGGTGGGCGGGAGTGCAATACTTCTACAGAAAGTGTTGTATGCACTTAGGCCGTGTCCACTAGTTTTCTTATTAGTTTGGTTCTCAACCTATTTATCATTGTGGCTGCATATGGAGCTCTTTGTGTTATGTTCAGGGCTCCGTGCCTATCACGGATTCAGGGCGGCCCCAGTCAGTGGTTGGAGAGCGGCTGGAGCAGCCTTGGGTGGTGGCTGCGAGCCCCCTCTCCTTCCGCCGTTCACCCCAGCAGCACACTCCCTCCTCCCCCCCCCCCCCCCAATAGTCAAGGGTATTTTTAGTAAAAGTCATGGACAGGTCACTGGCCATGAATTTTTGTTTATTGCCCGTGACCTGTCCATGACTTTTACTAAAAATACTCATGACTAAATCATAGCCTTAGTTATGTGGGTCACAGCCACACAATATATATACTACCTGTATGGTCCTGAGGATGTCACGTAGACCACATCTGTGTGTTGATTGGGCCATAAGCAGGCTGCAGGTTGAGAAGCAGTGGCGTAAATTAACTCTGAAATAGCCATTAAGTGGAAAACTCATTAAGATGGAAGAGTCGGTTTAAAACTCTGAGTACGGTACTGTTTCTGATTTTGGGTGTGTCTACGCTATGTGGACTATACTGGTCTAGCTAGGCTCCCGTAGCTATGCTGGCATAACCCCATAATGTAGACTCAGCCCATGTTGATGGAAGGGTTTTTTCATTGGTGTAGGAATACCACGTACCCAAGCAACAGTAGCTAGATCAGTGGGTGCATTCTTCCATCAACATAGTTGTGTCCACACTGGGTGTTAGTTCAGCATAGCTACAGGGCTGTGGGTTGTGTTTTTTTTCACATCCCTGGTCCATGTAGCCATGTTGACATAACCTTTAAGTGTACACAGTGCTTTTCTTGCAGACTTGGGAAGACAGCACTGAATTGGTTCACATTTGGAGACTTATTTCACAACCATAAAGATAAAACAAAAAAGTTTGTAATTAACAATGCTTATAGTTTTTTACAGAACACTGCAGACACCATTAAACATAGAAGAGATCATGGGAGAGACCTTAAAAGAATTTCCACTATCTGTATTTTCAGTGGCCTGTAGTAAATTCAGTGATTGATTACTTTTCATTACCAGCAAATGGAGCTATGGAAACTGTTGTTTCCTGTTTATCAAGGCTTATTGATGTTTGTTTTGATTATTTCTGGCAGTTTTGCCTAATTTCTTTTGTTTGTGGAACTTGTTTTTGGAATTCCTTCACTAGTACTGTTCATTTAGTTGGGCTGTGCTTTGGGAAGTATATAGGATAAATTACATTCATGTTACTTGGGAAATCGGTTCATTTTCAGTATTAGGTATATTGGACGCACTGGTTAATTGATGCACCCATTATTTAAGTGCAAGCTAATTTTCATGGTGGGAACTGTATTTTTACATGATAAAATACACATACTTAGTGAGCTTATAATAAAAACATTGCTTAAGGTTAGCAGTCAGAAGTAATCTCCCTTAAAATCCCCCTAGATGGAGCTACTATAAGGTGGGTACATAACTGGTTGGAAAACCGTTCCCAGAGAGTAGTTATCAGTGGTTCACAGTAATTCTAGAAGGGCATAACGAGTGGGGTCCCCAGGGATCAGTTCTGGGTCTGGTTCTGTTCTATATCTTATCAATTATTTAAATGCATAGAGCAGCAGTTCTTAACAAGTGGTCCAAGGCCCCCTGGGGCACCACAAGCAGGTTTCAGGGGGTCCACCAAGCAGGGCTGGCATTAGACTCACTGGTCCAGGGCAGAAAGCGGAAGCCCCACCACCCCAAACCCCGCCATCTGGAGCTGAAGCCTGAGCAGCTTAGCTTCACTAGGCCCCCTGTGGCATGGGGCCCCAGGCAATTTCCCTGCTTGCTACCCCCTAATGCTGGCCCTGGCTTTTATATGCAGAAAAAACAGTTGTTGTAGCCTGGGTGGGCTGTGGAATTTTAATAGCATGTTGGGGGGCAGGGGGCAGAAAGAAAAAGGCTGAAAAGCCCTGGCATAGAGAATACACTTATAAAGTTTATGGACGATACCAAACTGGGAGGGGTTGCAAGTGCTTTGAAGACTAGGATTATAATTCAAAATGATCTGGACAAACTGGAGAAATGATCGGAAGTAAATAAGATGAATTTCAATATGGACAAATGCAAAGTACTCCATTTAGGAAGGAACAGTCAGTTGCACACATACAAAATGGGGAATGACTGTCTAGGAAGGAGTATTGCAGAAAGGGCTCTGGGGGGTCATAGTGGACTATGAGCTAAATATGAGTCAACAGTATAACACTGTTGTAAAAAACGCGAACATCATTCTGGGATGTATTACAACACTCCTGGTAAGCAAGACACAAGTAGTAATTCTGCTCTACTCCACGCTGATTAGGCCTCAATTGGAGTATTGTGTCCAGTTCTGGGTGCCACATTTCAGGAAAGACCTGGACAAATTGGAGAAAGTCCAGAGAAGAGCAACAAAAATTATTAAAGGTCTAGAAAACATGACCTGTGAGGGAAGATTGAAAAAAATTGAGTTTGGTTAGTCTGGAAAAGATAAGACAGAGAGGACATAACAGTTTTCAAGTACATAAAAAGTTGTTGCAAGGAGGACGGAGAAAAATTGTTCTTCTTAACCTCTGAGGATAGGACAAGAAGCAGTGGGCTTAAATTCAGCAAGGGAGGTTTAGGTTGGACATTAGGAAAAACTTTCTAACTGTCAGGGTAGTTAAGCACTGGAATAAATTGCCTAGGGAGGTTGTGGAATCTCCATCATTGGAGATTTTTAAGAGCAGGTTAGACAAACACCTGTCAGGGATGGTCTGGATAATACTTAGTCCTACCATGAGTGCTGGGGACTGGACTAGATGACCTCTCAAGGTCCCTTCCAGTTTTGATTCTAAACCTCTCAGTGAATAACCCCTCAAAAAATACTTTGATAAACAGATAGCATTACTACTTTTTCCAGAAGGTCAGAAGACTTGCTTTTTACCTGACCAATTGTTGGAACCTTTTCATTTGTACAGATTGAGGGTTTTGGTTGTTCCACATAGGACTTTTCCCCTAGTCTGGTTGCACGCATGCATGCTTTAAAAGAGTTGAGAGTGAAAATTTGGCCCACAGCTTGGAACATGGACCCACCAGTGCATATGTCTATGTGGTATCCCAATTCATGCTTATTTAGCCCCCTCAGCAAGGAGGTGAAGGCAGTGTATTTTTTTTTTTTTTTTTGTAACACTGCAGCCTATGTCTCCTATTTTAAAAATCTCCTATGATCCCCCATACACATGCATGGAACTCAGGGCAGAACAACATTTTCTCAGTACTATCCACTGGAATATCTAAGAAGTAGAATTGCCCTCAAGTGGCTGCATTTCTCCTTACACTAGGGTCTACAGGCAATTAAGTGTTACCTTGTCAACTGTATTAATAAACATTGATGGATTGAATATTGACACGGACACCTAATATTCATTTGTTACCTGAAGACCATGAATGCTTAAATTTCAGTCCCTGTGGAGTTATTTCTCCAATGCTATTACTATTTCTTTTTTTTTTTTTAACTATAAACATGCCTTTTAAATGTGATCCTCCCTCAAACATAATACCCAGGACTGAACCTACTGGCTCAGGAAATAAGAGGCATCAGTATTGAGTTGTCTCATCCATGTTATCCTAGAAAGGAAGTCTTCAAATATATTGACATTGGTCTGATAGTCATCAATCTTCACTGTATATTTTATTTATGATGGGCCAAGTACTCCCCAGAGCCACCTTCAACCTGGAAGGACATGGATCCAAAGTACATGTTGTGGAATAAAGTTCTCCTAGTCTCTCCAGAGACTTAGATAGCAATGCAGACAAAAACTGAAGCATTGAAGTCTTGGTATTTGTGTCTCTATACATTGCTCTGCCACCACAGAAGCAGAGAGCTTTACCTGAAACGGAACAGATTTAATCTACAAAATACATTTATTTCCTGTGGGACAGTATTGAGTCAGCTGCTGAAAAGAGACTGACTGTGTTAGTCAGTCTGGCCTGCACCCAGGACAAATCCACCATCTTTGCCTTTTTCCCAGCCGCTGCATAAAAATTTGAAAAGTTTTCAAAGCAATTTATCAGCTTTGGCACAAAACTTCTGCCACTGGGTCTGTTTCTTTTGCATGCTTCATTTGTCACTTGTAATCCACAACCGGTGGTGACCCATACGGATACGTAGCGAAAGAAACATCTAGGAAAAGATCATGTAAAGTCCCTATAAAACAATCAATAAGAATGGTCTGTTTCAGGGCAGGGTGGATTGATTTAAATCACCAAGTGGAAAGCCTCGATTTTAAATCAGTGTTTCCATTTGTACTTCAGTTATTTTCTACAAAAGATGCATTTTCATATAACCATTAAAATGTTGATTTACAGATAAATAGAGCTTTTATGCTAGATTTGGTACATCTTTTTGCCATCTAGAAGGGCAAAGTATAAGTATTCATTTATTTAAGCAATTATATGGCTTAATATTTTCAGATTTTTATTGTACATTATTAGTACATTGGAAAATGGTGAATGATATTGCTCATTTACTAGATAATTAACTTTTTGCTCATGATCTATGGCAAACTGCATTCGGATGGTAGCTGGAATGTAATTAAACACACAAACCAGCATATAACATTTATTTTTATTAAACAAAATAACCGTAGATGTTTTGGATACATAATCTTCTCTTATCAAAACATGTTTCACATTTACAACTTAATGATTTATTAAATAGAGGGTTTAACTGTAATCAGTTTAAATAAATTGATTATTTCAGGTCAGCCTGGGAAAATTTTCAAATATGCCTATGTGAAAGTGACTGGAACTTGAATTCCCATGTGCCTAAGTTTCTTGAAAATGAGACAGTCTTCTAAGTCCTTTACACTTTTAAAACTAGAGTGTCTTGTCTCTCCTCCTCCCTCCCCCCTCTCGTTTTTATTCATACACTGAAAGAGAGAGACAAGTTTTCCTGCTTCTTCATCTCCCAATAGATTTCTTAACTTTGATAGAATATTTTCTTCATTTGGACTAATTCATTCTGTGCCTGCAGAAGAGGCTACTATTGTCAAATACTAATTTAAAGCTTCAAAATTTCTGGTTCTAGATGCTTAGCTAGTTACTTCCACCGGTTCAGTGGTGCGACTTTCTTTAAAATATAGTCAGCAAACATGTCTTGCTTGAATGGTTCACCTCCAGCTCTGAAATCTATTGTGGTTGAAATGATTGATGTATGAATATTAGATGCTCCAGTCATAGCAGCATCTTCTTCAGCAGTTAGGCAACTACCCTGGAACCTTGAGTTGAGAATATTTTCAAGAAAATGAGGTGGAGTACTGCCTGCAATTTAACTTCGTTGTTGGATATTTCTTTCGTCAATGTTTCTTGAAGTTCTTTCCAAATTTCAACAGCATCAGCAATACAGCAGCAATCTTTCTGCAATTTGTTCAAGGCTATGGAAAGAGATTTCAGTATATTCTGTATGTCTTCTACATTTCTCTTTAGTCTGTTGTTGACTACTTTGGCTGTGATAGTTCCAGGTATTTTGTCACTTCTTTCTTCACAAATAGTCATCAGAATAGCCCAGTTATTAATAAATAGGTCAAAACAATCAACCATTGAATTCCTGCATACGTCTTAGAGAAGAATTAGTTTGGATCCTCCTGCTTTCCTCAGTGAAGCTGAAACAAAATGGCTGTTACAGAAATATTTTGCGTACCAGCAAAACATGCGCAAACAACTTCCCTGAAATGGACAGCAAGGTGATCGGCCTGTAGCTCTTACATTCACTGCTCTGTCCCTTGCCCTTATAAAGTGAGATCACAGTACTGTCCTTTCAGGCGGTTGGCAAGGTTCCATTTATTTTCCTTTATTCCTGGAGTTGTACGTAAGTTTTTGGCTAAAATATGCATCAAATGAGCACTACACCCATATGTTAGGAGTTTCAGGTTCCCTTCATTATTTTATTCAAGGTTGTTTTTTTTTTCCCTCCTCTCTGCTACATTTGCAGTATTGTCTGTGAGGAAGTTGCACACTTAACAGTTGAATTTTTGTTCACAGTTTGTTATAGCATTTACTGCTACTTTTAGGTATTCTGCTGTATGGGCATCTGATGTATCAGCTGTTTATGTGAGCTAGACAACCCTAGCTTCTGTTGTCACATAAGCATGCATTAATGGATCACTGTATACATTGCTCCAACCATCAAGATTCAGCTTAATGAATTTTCTATCAATGTTCTTGCACACTGTTCAATTTCCTTCTCATACACTGTATCCAGCAATGTCTGCTCTGCCCAGTGAAGTGTAGCCTGGTCCTAACGATTACACTGTATAAATTAAATGTTTGCTCTGAACAAGATAAAAGGGAGAATTGGTTGCATAAATGAACTGAGCAGTCTTCTCCTCTGTGGAGTCTTGCTGGAGTTGGCTGATTTTGAACTGCTCCATCGTTTTACTGGATGATAAAGGTTGTCTTTAACTTGATTTTAAAAACAAACAAACTGCCTGTATGTTTAGTTGTTGCACTGCTGGTGGTACTGGCAGATGATTCTGAAGTTGTAAATATTGCAGAAGACGGATGTTCATAACCCCTTATGTCTAAGATGGACCCAAAAAATAATGGTGTTTAAAAAAAAAAAAAAGTCGCTGTTGTTCGCTGGGTATTACTGAATGTATTGCTTTAAAGGAAATGAGATTGTATATGAAAGATTCCTCCTCCTGCAAGTTTGTACTACTTTTTAAATTATGTAATTTATTTTAAACCCAGTTTTATAGGGAAAATAGTTTAATAAATCATAAGGATTATCTACATCTATTTAAATCCTTATCTCTAACAACATAACAATCAAACAGCTTGAAAAAAAAAGTTAAATGTTAAAATTCTGTAAATGCCTAAAACTTTGCTTTTAAACAGGAAATTTTCATCTAGGATGCTTGATTATATTGAGCAAAATATCTAAAATTTCTGAAGTCCAGCAGTAGCAGGAAAAAAGTAATTGATAAATATCAAGAATATAATAACGGCCTCAGGGTTTAAGCCAGACTCTAACTATGAGAGCTATATTATCCCATATCTGCCTATTGCAGGGTCTTACATGTTCCTCTGAAGCATGTGGTTCTGGCCACTGTTGGAGACAGGATACTGGCTTGGATGGACTTTTGGGTATGATCCAGTCTGGCAATTCCTGTGTTCCTAAATTCTTCAGGTGTTGGCATCGTCCTTGTCTATGGTTTGTTTTGCACATGCTATCTTTAGCGGGAGGAGAGGAGGTGTTTGTTTTTTATTGTTTGAGACAGCCCACAAACTACTTAAGAATAGGAATCCTACACAGATTATCTCTTTAGGAAAGGGGTCTTTTACCTCTTCGTTTATCTGAAAATAATCTCTTGCAAGATTCTCACTAGTCTGCCCTACCTCTGCTGTTTGGAAGGAAATCTTGTAGAATATTGTTTTTATTGCTGTAGCTTGCTGGTTGTAGTCCTAGTCTGAACACATCTTTACAGAAGTATGCTTATTTGTAGGTGAATAGTTACAGATTTGCGTATTCTAGAGACTCTAGCGAAACTATATAATTTTATCTTGAAAAGTGATTGAGTGGCTAAATGGGTTCCATGTTTGTGTCAATGATTTCCATATCACATTTTGTCAGCCTACCAGTAAAAGGGTAGCTTTCCCGTATGACAACTTTGAAACCTAAACATGGAATCTGAAAATCTTTTAGCTTTTGCTGATATCGGTAATAATAACTCAGGCCAAATTCACCATCAGTTACATATGAGTAATTCAATGTGTTCCACTTGGTAACACAGGTGTAATAGCAGAACTCAGCCTTACATTTTGAATGTAGTAGGTCTTTCTGGTTCCTGAATCAAATAGAACCCATTTCAGAGTACCAGCCGTGTTAGTCTGTATTCGCAAAAAAGAAAAGGAGTACTTGTGGCACCTTAGAGACTAACAAATTTATTTGAGCATAAGCTTTTGTGAGCTACAGCTCACTTCAGTGCATCCGATGAAGTGAGCTGTAGTTCATGAAAGCTTATGCTCAAATAAATTTGTTAGTCTCTAAGGTGCCACAAGTACTCCTTTTCAGAAAAAGCTAGATTGCTTTTAGTGTGTTTGACTCTGTCCAGTTTAATAGGAGTAAAAAAGTGTGTGTGTGTGTGTGTGTGTGTGTGTGTGTGTGTGTGTAATTTTAGTTAAGCAACCAGATATGACTGTAAGCACACATTAGGAGCAGAACTGTCAAGGAAGATGGTTCCATTTTTATAGTCCTTTTTTGTAGCAGAGGCACAAAAGAGTTATAAAAACAAAACTGAACTACTGGAAAAATATGGTTTCAACATAGGCGTTGTCTATACACTGTAAAGATGTTTTACTTAAACCAGTGCAAAACCCCTTCTTACTTTGGTTTAAGAGTGGCTTATTTCAATTTCACTTAACCTCTTCCTAATCAATTTACGCTAAACCGAATTTATCCTGTTTTAAACAGATTGTTCACAAACCCTTTTGCACCTGTTTAACTAAATCAGTTTAAAACCACACCTTAAATTAAACTGATGCAATTCTGTATGTAGGAAAGTCCTTAGAGCAAGTTGAAGCATCTGGGGGAGAAGTTCTCTTCAGTCATGATCTCCCACTTCATATCAATGAACTACATGGTTAAAGATTTCATTAGTTTATTGTTGGTCACACCTGGTTATACTCATCAAAAACGGGTACAATCTTATGGGTTTATATGTATGAGTCTTGACTGCATGCAAGGCACCTCCTAGTTTTGTTTTGTGTTTTCTTTATTTTATCTGATTTATTTCTACACCACTGCAACTTTATGGTAAAGATTTTAATTTTTAATAATAGAGGATATTCAAATGTGTAACTCTTTCAACAACTCAAACTCTGATCCCTTCTGCCTGTTCAGTAATGTGTATTGTGCTGTGTAGTGTTCAATGCCTTAATAGCTTTGTAATGTAACTAATTTAGGGATGTTCTAATTTGTCCTTACTCACTTATCTAAACCATAACACATTTACATAGTTTTACCATTCAGGTATTTCAAAAATAAATGTAAATGGTCATGCTAGTGAATATTTTCAGATGCATAAGATCATGCTTAGAAATAACCACACTTGCATTTTATTTATTTGGGAATATATGTGGCTTGGTGGTGTTCTGTTTGGATGTATGTATCTTTGGGGCTTTATTCCTCATGATAAAAGTGAAGCATCTGGAACTGTACCTGGGTACCTTATTTTCAAATAGAACTTATTGACACATTTCAAAGAAATTTGTCTTGCATTAAGACAGAGACTGGAATTCTCTTTTTAAAATCCAGCCTAAATCCCTAAATTTGAAATTTCTAAACAGGTGTTTTAAAACTAAAGTAGGTCATATTTAATTGGTGAAAAACATTCATGCTCAGTTATCTGAAAAAATTACTAACTTCATCAAACTGTGGCCACAATTCATCGCTAGACTGAGATTAAACAAGAAATTACATGCCAAAAGGTAATTTCTATAGAAAGTTTTTATAAGCACCTGAAAAAGCATCTTCTCAATTATAATGTTGCTACTTTCTTAAACTATTCTTAAACTAGGTACTTTGTATGTTTATCTTGTAAAGGAAATGTAAATTAGAATGGATTTCTCTTGGTTTTGGAACACTTACATGGTGTCATCTTTGCTGCTACGCTTTTGCAAACACTCATTTCCTTTTTGAATATTCCATGTCAACACCTGGATGACTGTTTATACATTGTGCAGTGTCATGCACAAGGCAATCAACAAAATTTGATATAATTAAAACTCAAATAGAAAATTTCTCAGAGCCTTACTGGACATTCATAATTTGCATGCAAAATCAGAATTTTTTTTTAAGAAACTGAGGAAACTGGATAGATGAATATTATTCTCCATTTTGAATGCAAATTTTCTCTAACTACTTAAACTGACGTGGTATACAACTGCAATAAAGTGAGCTCTGATAAGTGCTACTGAAATATTCTCAAGGTTTACTTTCTTGGAAGATATTTTGTTTTGGGGAAGAGAAGTACTTCATCTTCTAATGGTCCTTTCTCTCCCCCCGCCCCATTCATCCAAAAATCTTAATTTGCTTTTAAAATTCTTTGTTCCACAGTTTATCAAAACTCAGCTGTTGAACACATTCCAGACTCCTTGGATGCTAACATAAGGTAAGTGCCCTTAAAAATCTTTAACTGTGTTACTACTCTGTTCCTTGTAATTCCCTTTTAAAACTAGGCTGGAAAAATAGCCTTTCAAAGTTCCTTCATGAAATAACTTTTTATTCATATTTTCAGTGAAATAAAAGCAAACTGCTCTTGTATTGGTTTTGTTGTTGAAAATGATGGTCAGTTTGTGAGGGGGAATAAGATTAGAAATTTGGAATCAGCTGTCATTCTGTGGCTTCTCTCCATCAAAATATTCAGTTTTTTTAGAATAACACTCAGTGCTTCCCCCCCCCCCTTCCCTGCTAGGAAATCTGCAAAACAAGTGCTGTTTTTAATAATAATAATAAAAAAAAATTTAAAAAAAAGTTAGTCTCAGTTCCCAAAAGCTAACCTGTGTAGTCGATTTGTTGGGTTTAAGTTATGTCCATCTCTCCAGTTCCATGATGTCCATGCTTTCTTCTTTATATTAGGCAGTGTATTGACATTGCCAAGGTTTCTGCTCAAAACGCTTCAGAATACTTGTTCATAAGAATAGATCAGACAGAGGAAGCACCGGTAAAAATGCTTGCTTTCAATCACAGTAAACCATGAATTTATGGGTCGGCTGCCAAAATTGAGGACCTTGGAGATAAACACTACTGCAACTCATGTTTGGAGGCTTGAAAGTTGACTGGTGGGTTTACCTGTCAACCTAAACTTGGCTGCTTCCCTGGAGTTTATGCTATTACCACTTTTAAGCAGGGTGGATTTGATTTAAGTCAAATTAGTGATTTAAATCATGGTTTATATCACTAGTCAAGAAGACTCTATTTAATCATGGATTTCTACATAAAAGTGCATTCTTGTTGGTTGTTATAACCTTAATACATATTCTTCACAACTCAGAGATGTAGGTTTCAGTTTTAGAAGGTATACACTATACATTTTTAAAGCGATTTATTTTGAAAACTTTTCAGATTAGTTTTACAGCTATATCGGAAAGTGAATTATTGTTTGGTCATTTCATTTACCAAAGGTAATTGAAGATTATTATTTATGAAGTCATTGGGAGGTGAACTATCTCCAATTCAACAGGTTGATCATTAATATTTGGAGGATTTTCTTGCCATGCTGTATTAGGAGGAGAACATCACCAGACAGACATTTAAATTGTTTTATTTAACTAAAACAACAGTGTTATGTATTCTGGATTTTTTTTTTCTTCAGCAGCAGACATAGAATATTTTAACAAAACAAACAAATGAATTTTTGAATTTAGTTAAACGTTCAAGTTTTTTAAAATCAGGTTTGTTTTTGTTTGTTTTTAACTAAAATAGTTAAATGAAATATTTTAAAAAACAAAAATTAAATTGACTATGTCAGCCAGGTCAACATGAGAAACTTAAAATATTGGCTTCGGCAGCTAACTCAGTAGTCTTCACCTTCATTTTCCTGTTTGTTCATAATCTGGAAAAGAAAAACAAGATTTCCTGCCTTTTCAGGTCCCAAATGATTTCTCAATTTGGAATGAATTAGTCCAAAGGAAGAAAATATTCTTTCTACACCAGCAGAAGAAGCTACTGCTGTTAAAAGTGAGATTATCACTTCAACAGTCTCTGAATCCAAGTGCTTACGTGACTTCAACCAGTTTACTGGTGTGACTTTCTTTAAAACATCATCAGCAAACATATATTTCTTGAATGGTTCTTATTCCTAAACTGGGTCTCTCTTACGGCCTGTTGCCATTATAGGTTTTCCCTTCTAGTGAGAGAGAATGGTATGGTAGATCTCAAATCAATGAAGTCTACACTCAGAAAGACCTCAAGACTTCTGGAATATGGTTCTCAAATAGTTTCACTTTTGTTTCTACCGCCTGTCCCTCCCTTCTCACATTTATCTCCAGACTTCTTCTCCTTGTCTGGATCTATTCTGCCCCCAACAGTCTTCTATTCATTGAACTTTCTGAAACTTTGCACTTTTAGAGAGAGATAAGGGTTTGACTCTGTGTACACAAATTTGCAGAGGGACAATAGGCTTGAGGTCCTCACCTTTCTATGTTTGTTTGTTTTATTTATTTATTTTAAAACATTTTTGCTGTTAACAAGCATGCATCTCTGGAGACACAAATCCACAGTTTGAGAACTGCAAAATTAAGCATCTTTGATGGTATCTTCTAGACTGATCACTGAGTCCCATTAGGTTGATAGAAAGATTAACCTAAATAATCTATACAGAAGCCTTGGAACCCCATAAAATTGGGTCCCTAATCCATGAACTGTTGGAACTCATTTACAAAACTTTTCTTAAACATCAAATGAATATATTGTCTCATACTATAGAATTAGAATTTATAATCCCTATTCCATGATGAGATACCTTTGAGCTACAATGTATCTTAATTAAAACTATCTTTAGATAGGTTTATTCCTCAAAAAGCAATTTTATCAAAAAAATCCAATTTAAATTTAAAAAAAAAAAATTTTTTTTAAAAAAATAAATCATTGATTTTTACCCATCCTGCTTTTAAGTACCACTTTTGTCATTAAAGATCTCAAGACACTTTTTGAGAGATGGGGCATTAACCCTGGTGCTGTTGCTTGAATTGTCATTCTGGTAACTACCTTATGCATATGTCAAATTTCCCTTGCAGATTATTACAGTATTTTGCGCTTCCTATCCTACATGTATCCATCTGCTGTGCAGTGATCATAGAAATCGTAGGATTGGAAGGGACCTTGAGAGGTCACTCGTGGCAGGACTAAGTATTATCTAGACCATCCCTGACAGGTGTTTGTCTAACCTGTTCTTAAAAATCTCCAATGATGGAGATTCCACAACTTCCCTAGGCAATTTATTCCAGTGCTTAACTATCCTGACAGCTAGGAAGTTTTTCCTAATGTCCAACCTAAACCTTCCTTGCTGCAATTTAAGCCCATTGCTTCTTGTCATATCCTCAGAGGTTAAGGAGAAAAATTTTTCTTCCTCCTCCTTGTTACAGCCTTTTATGTACTTGAAAACAGTGGAGGGCCTGGATCAGTATTCACGTCACACTACCTGTCAATACCCAGGCCGCACCGGGGAAGCTAATGATTCAACTAGCGGACCAAATTCACTGGTGAATCCTGGTCACGTGCCACCTGAGGCATGTTGCACATATGCTAAGAAGATATCCTCTCAGTCTTTTCCAGACTAAACAAACATGTTTCCTGAAATGTGGCACCCAGAACTGGACACAATACTCTAGTTGAGGCCTAATCAGCGCAGAGTAGACCAGAAGACATTACTTCTCGTGTCTTGCTTACAGCACTCCTGCAAATACATCCCAGAATGAAGTTTGCTTTTTTTTGCAATAGCATCACCTGCTCACTCCATATTTAGCTTGTGATCCACTATGTCCCCCAGATCTTTCTACACTACTCCTTCGTAGGCAGTCATTTACATACAGGGGGATGAAAATTTAGCACCATATGAGAGCGGTGTGAACAGCTAGCTAGGTACAGTTGCTGTGGGAACCATATAACTTTAAATTTCATGGTTATTGTGCGTTTAAAGTAGAGCTTCAAAGGTGTTGATTAGACTTGTACATTTCAAAAAGGGAAAAGTACAATGTTTTAAAATATAACAAGTGCTCTATTTTAACAAAGCTACTTGAAGTCCTGAAAAGTCAAAATTGCAGATGTCTGGTTTCACTTCCAGAGTGAGCAACATCAGATAATTTAACAAAGGGGATTAAATTAGGGGTTTAGAATAGAAAGACTGTTTCAAAACTTCAGTTTGAAACATTATGCATTCTGGTAAAGAAATCAGACCAGATTTATCTGGAGCTAAAGGAAATGGTACCTATCACAAATCTTGATTAAAAACACAACATTAATGGCATTTCTCCTTTGTAATTAGAGACACCTGTTCTCACACATGGTCTTTCTGTCCTCACAGCAAATGAAAAATAGCAAAGGTGTTATTCACTGCTGGTGCTAGATCCAAGAATCCCCTCTCAACACTCACTCTGTGTGCTCTTCTGAGAGCCAGAGGACCAGAAGTTACTCCCATAATAGCTTTACTATTTTGAATTCTACTCCTGAGGCTCCCCCCTAAGCACACTCTGGACATTCAGTGACTTACGACATGTCTACATGGGGAAGTTGCTGTGAAATAAGATAAGGTGTGAATTTAAAGCACGGTAGCTATTCCAGAATAGGTCACTGTATGGGAACTCTTACACTGGAATAAGTGTGTCCACATAGAGAGCTATTCCAGACTAGCTGTTCTGGAATAGTTTATTCCACAGTAGCTATTCCAGTCAATTTTCCTGTGTAGGCACGCCCTTAGCGGCTTGAAATAGCCAATTAAATGGCACTACACAAGACCACTAACAGCAATGCTGCTCACCTTCCTGTTCTCACCACAAGATTGGTAAAACAGCATGTGGGACTAGTCGGGAAGCAGGGGGAGTCTCAACAAAGAGCTACTAGCTGTTTTGAAGGGGACTGCTGCAAATGGGAATCCAAGTGCACATAAACATCAAATCTTAGTAGTAAGCAGTGAGAATAGTGAAGAGTTCAGAGAAGGGAAGGTTACCATGTTACAGCCAGTGGCCTTAGAGCAGCTGCAGGAAAGTGAGCTATGGCTTGGAAAGGCTATGTCTATGCTGCAGTTAGACACCTGTGGCAGGGCTGTTTAATTGCAGTGTACGCTTCTGAGCTTGGGCTGCAGCCTGGGCTCTAGGATCCTGCGAGGTTGGAGGATCCTAGAGCTCAGGATGCAGCCTAAGTAACTGCAGTGTAAACTTCCAGAAACAGCCATGAAATCTGAGCTTCATGAATACAAGTCAGATGGCACATGCTAGCCATGGGTTTTTAATTGAAATGTAGACATACCCTGTCCATAGACTGAGGGTAAGTCACCTCCTCTCCCATACTCATTCCCTCTTATGGTCTCTATCTACCTCAGCTACAGGAGTGTGTTTCCTCTGTGGTACCAGAATTAGTCAGTTGTATATACGTGCTTTCCAGGCAAGCAGGCTTCATACGTAGATACATCAGTAAATCTGTCTCTTAACTGGCCCTGGCAACAAACACATGGGACATGAATTGAATCCATTCCTGGGTATTGTAAACATGTTTTAAACTATAAAATATCTCCAACTTCTGCCTTTCTCATGGAAATGTGGATGTTTACTGGGGTTTTACCTTCCTCTTCCCCTAAGACTTAGGAGTCTAAGATGCAGCAAGAGGAAAGGGTGATTCAGTTACACAATTCTTAGTAAAAAGAAAAGGAGTACTTGTGGCACCTTAGAGACTAATACATTTATTTGAGCATAAGCTTTCGTGAGCTACAGCTCACTTTATCGGATGCATTTGGTGGAACTGTAGCTCACGAAAGCTTATGCTCAAATAAATGCGTTAGTCTCTAAGGTGCCTCAAGTACTCCTTTTTCTTTTTGCGAATACAGACTAACATGGCTGTTACTCTAAAACAATTCTTAGTGACTTGCAGCATCACCTTGTGACCTAAACAAAGATACCCTTCGCAAAGAGAGAGAGAGGAAGAGGAAGATTATTTTCCATCCTCAGCTAAGAAGATCTGGGATAGATATAGTAGACAGGCTGTCCCCAAAGATACATACATCCAAACAGATCAACACCAGACCAATGGACAGGCTGTCCATCAAACCTGGTTGTTTCTTACATGGTAGCACATCAGTGCAGTCTGAGTGAATCCGATATAGGTCCCAGGGACCTCTCTAATCCTTCCTTTTTTTCAGTTAACACGTTTCCCTCTGGGTGATTGTGTCAACTGTGTCCTCTATGCTGGTGACTCTTAAATCTATACCTGCACTTGTGACCAGTCTCGAATCTCCTATTTCAGCCTGCCTCATTCACATATCTTTCTGGATGTCAAGACAAAACTTTCAACTCAGCATGGCTAAAACATTTTCCTCCTAAACCCTCTTAATTCTCACTATAGTCATGCTACTATTTCTATTCCTCAGGCTTGGAGCATCATCTTCATCTCTTCTCACTCCTCCATGTACATCTAAGTGATTTCCAAATCCTGCTGTTCCCTCCCTCTCCTGTCCCACCCCCAACTGTTGAGGTGGAGATGGCAGAGCATATTTGCTACAGTTTTGCTAGAGATGGAACTAATGGTTTCCCACTTATGGAAACTAAGGGGGCCAACTTATCAAGGAAACTTTCAAGGAAGAAAACACTTTTATTAATAAAAAGTAATACTTTTCCTTTTAGAATCTTACAAAATTTTGGGGGATATTTTATTAAAATTGTTTTGTAGTTCACCTATAAAATATCAGATTTAAAGTTGTATTAATATAGTTTTGTATTAAAGGATATTCTTTATTAGGTTTGACAGTGGGCTAAACTATTTCTATAGCTATCTACTTGATCTGGTCCAGTGAGACAGTGGGATCAAAACAGGCTACAAAAATGTGCATATTAAATGGTCCATATTCTGCTTCTTTCCCTGGCAAATACCTCTGCTCTCCAATTTATATAATAAAACAGTGGCGAGCATTGGAAATTCTTTTGTAAAGTTGATTGTGGTTAATTTCTTTCATTGGAATGTAAACATATATTAAGAGAAACTAAATTGTTACTTCAATATTTTTCAGGTTGTATTTCCCAAGTAGACATGAAGAACAAAAAAAAATGTGTTCCAGATATTGAGGATCAAAAACATGAAGATATGGAAGGTAATTTGTGCATGTGTGTGTATATATATGTAACTTGTTTATGGTTTCCTGTAATAAAGTGACAATCTCTGGAATTACGTGAAATACAAATTTTAGGGAAAACATGAAAATGTTTTATTGTCAGTAGTCAGGTTCAAGCAATGTGCTTAGATTTTGTATTTGATCTTTCTCTGAATTAGTAGATTGTAGGTTGTAGAATTTAATCTGTTAACCAGATATTGCTAAGCAATGTAAGTTGTTTTTGTTTTTTTCTTCGGCCTGGGAAGGTCCCTAAATCCTTTACAGCAACATGTTCAACCTGATCACAGTTCTAGAAACAGAAACAGACCTCTTAGTCAGTTGCAGGCAGGGATTGGCCCAGCCCTGGGTTAGGAGTGTTTGCAACTTGATAGTAATGTAGTTTTTGTAAATTTTGAGTAACGTCTCTTCATTTGTGTTTGAGTTATGGGTGAGTGGGAAAACATGAAAACACTTTTTTTGAGTGAAGGAATTAATATATTGTGTGAAAACTTTAAAGGTGACGTGTCATGAAACTAGTCCTTACTAACTGTTGTGAACTATGGGTTGAATTCGGTTTAATTTGAAAATGTTTTGATTTAACAAAATTAAAAACATTGCTGCATTTAGCATGCACACAGTAGATATTTTATTAGGTCAGGAGGAAGTCATGTGAAAAAATAATTTTAATTTGAATAGAAGTACAAAAAAGCTAAAATTAAGGATAGATGTTTTTGTTGATTTACAAGGTATTAGAACTGAGACTGCTTAACTCATCCCATTATGCCCAGACACCACATGCATATGAGGGGGGGCTTAAACAAAAGGGAACTCTTTTTACATTGTGCATTGATTCCAAATAAAATAGGGCTAGATTGTTCAATAATTTAGCCTATCCCTGTGTTTATATTTTTTTAAAACAAATGTAGAGCTAACTTCCATTCCTTTGAATGGAGAATACTGGTAAGGGTTATGTGGTTTTTTTCCAGTCAAGTTAAAATTCCTTTATTAACATCACTGTTTTGGTCAGCTGGACTAAACAGCTTGACTAAACAATTGAAACATTGATAATTGACTTGCCACTCTGCTCTTTACTACAACTAGATGAGTTGTTACCTTGTACAAAAAATATATTAAATTTGAGTAATCAGGAAGATACTAATATGTACAGTTAAGAGTGTACACACTTATTTTTAACACAAACTGTTGTATTCAAATCTAATGTAGTTCCAGAAATGAACAATAATTGAAAGTGTCAATGTTAATAACAGGTGAAGAGAATGAAGAAAGCTGTTCCTGTCCTACTGCTGTGTTATATGATGAAGCTGACAGGTGCCCGATCTGTCTAAACTGCCTTTTAGAAAAGGAGGTTGGTTTTCCTGAAAACTGCAGGCATTTCTTCTGCATGACCTGTATTCTTAAATGGGCTGAAGTAAGTTTCAGAACAAAGATGTAATGTGTTCTGTGTGTCTGAAATCTTTAATGGGAAAAATAACTGATTAACTGATCAAGTAAAGTAGTCACTAGTCACTTTGACCATTCATTTTAAATCTGAGTATGTGTTCTAATTGGATTCAGATTTTCAAAATTATTTAAATCTGTTTATAAATAGTGCTAAGTAGCTTTCTCCACTGTTCAAATAGTCTGAAGCATTACATTTTCTTTCTTAAGACCTCTCGCCTCTTGTGATGCGTACAAGAAATTAGCCCGTTAATTATGACTATTTTGAGGGGTAGATGGGGATAATCTCTACTTTATATTTGTGGTTGTTAATTATATAAAAAGTGTTTGATTGAATCCCATTCCATTAATTATTTATACTTCCCTTATCTTATGTTGTAATACTTTCTGGGCAGGGACATTGCCTTCATAGGTGAGCGTACAGTACCTAGCACAATGGGGCTTCCATTTTCTAACTCGTTTGCTGCTGCTCTCCAGGAATTTATTAAGAAATGTTGCTTCCTCCAGATCCTTCATTGTGATCATATTAAGAATTGATGCGTAATATTAAAATCATAACCACAATTTCTCTGTTCTGTAACCAGTAATTATTTTGTAGGTTCTGTTTGCTTGTCTAAAGTAAGTGGAAAACTTTTTTCTGTCCTTAACTTTCTTTTCAATGGTTTTTAATTCTGTTCTGTATCTAGTGTACATTTATTCAAGAACTGAATCTACTGCAGCAAAACTATTATTTTTCTAAGGTTGTCAAACCTAGCTTCAGCTGAAAGTAGGTAAAAGCAATGGATTGTTTGTTTTATGTATTGCTGTTTGGGTTCCCTAGTGTAAAAATAATATTGTTTTCTTCAAAAAAAAAAATTGTCCTTTTGAGTTAGTATTAAGTTTATCTCATTTGGTACAATACAGACCTATGAGAGTTTTCTTCTCTACAATCCTCCTTGCTAGAGTAAATGAGATTTTTGGTTTAAATGCATGCTTTACCAGATCCCTAATCATATGTTTAGAAAATAAGATCCCTGCCCTTTTGTTCCCCTCTGTAATAGCTTTTCTTATTGTCATTGCCTTCCTCTACAGTATATAGGTATCATCTACAAGGCCTGATTAGGATTGAGACCGCCATTGTATTAGGCACTATACAAAAGCAGAATAAAAGGTGATTTCTGCCGCAAACAGCTTACTGTCTAATTATCTAAGTTAGATAAAGATGTACCTTTTCAGTTTGCTTGTATGTAAGTTTTGTTAGTTGCCATGGGGACCTGTCTTCTTTTTCCATCATGGCTAAAGATAAGTGTGGGAAAACCTCAAATAAATAACTTTTATGAAGATTCCTTTCTCCTCTGGGGCTCTACGATCCCTTCAGCCCATGTAATTTATATAAATATAATTTTAAATTTCTTTGTAAAGTCTGGTGGGGAGATACCAAAATGCCATTGGTGGGGAAATTTATAAGTGGTTTTATAGAAGTATATTTTAAATGTGTGGCCACTAGAAGTATGTTTATGTCATGTAGTTTGGTCATTAGTTTTCCTAATTAATTAGTATTAAATATTTACTGTTTTAAAGGTTTTGTTTTGTATTTGGGTGAAGGAGTAGTTTAATATTTGCTTACCTACCTTGATTCTTCTTTTTCTTCTGCATCATTCATTTATAAATAACTATCAATTACTTTAACTTATGAGTTATGAGAAATCACCCAATTCAGAATACAGAAGATATGACAATAATGTATCTTCTTTGAAATGTACAATAACTAGGTTTATACCACCATATACAAGTTCCTGAAGGTTTGTGGTTTATTTTAAAGGCAAAGGTACATCCATTGGGGTGGAAAAAAACTAAGCAGTTACCTGAAAATTCTAATCTGAAAGACTGTCCTCTTTCCTCCACCTTCCAAAATGGAGCCTATTTTCAATATATTCTATAAAAACAACTGAGGATAAAAAGAGTTGCTCAATATGACTTGAACTACTGTCCGATTTTTTTTTTATTATTATTTTCTACAGAGGAATCAACTTAAAAACACTAGTGTATATACACAGTGACAAAAGACATTTTACAGTTAAGCTCTGCTATTATTTTAAAAAACTGAAAATTTAAAAAGAAAGGTTTCCTGATTTCTTCGCAGTCTCTGCTTTGATTGTGTGGCGGTAGAGTAGTGTTCTAGGAGAGAAAAGACTAGTATACAGCAGTAAGAGAATGTTGCTCACCTTGAAATTCTATTTTGTGAAGCTGTTTTGTAGGATTCTTACTCCTGGATCTTAGCTGTCTAGCAAGAGTCGGGGGTACCCACCAAAATTCATCCCCATATCTGACAGTCTTATCTCACTATATGGAACTTAGCTACCACCCTGGAACATTTTATTCATTTCCTCCTGACAGTTCAGCAAAGGTTCCCCACAGAAGATACACCTCTTCAATTATTGTTCCTGTTCAGCACCTACTCTGCTTTAGTATCTATTCTGCATGCCCCTGTGCCTTCTAGTCGGGTCTTGTTCTCCATTACTTAAGTTTTCTTTTGGTGACACCAGGGCAGAACTCTTCAGCCACCACTAGATCAGGAGCATAAATGGAAAGCTAGTCTCTGAAGATCTTAAAGAATCCTCTGTTCCATTGCATAAGTTCTTTCATTTGGCACTGAGCACTTTGGCATTGTTGCTTCAGCACTTTGGCAAGTAACACAATCTCCCACCAGGGTTTAATCCATGGAAAGACACAGAGAGGATAGTTGTATCATGTGGAGGGTGGGGGTAATCCTAGGAAGCCTGTAAGGTAAAAGAATAAGACAGAAGGAGGAGAGTGGCAGGGGTATGTGAGAAGCCAGATCCAATTAAATGGGGGCAGAGGGAGACTAATGCCTAGGAGTGGTAGGAACCATTTCCTCTCTGCAGCAAGAGAACAGCATTACAGTTAGTTAATCACGTTTACATTTCAGTTAGTTATGAACTTCATTTCCTATCCTAAATTGTCATAATGATGCTGTGCGCCATAAAAAAGCTGATGAGTTCCACTGCAGACGTGGCTGTCCTTTAGTAGTGGGCAAAGTGACTCATGTACGGTGTTTGTAAAGAGCTGTGGGATCCCATTGGTATGAAAGGCACTATATGAACATAGACTGTGTTATCCATGGTTGCACATTATAGAAAAATTTAGTTATGTGAACTTTTTGTATATATGCTATGACTCAAGGAACCCTGAATGCCAGCTGGCAAGGGGGTTACAAGAATATTCTGATTCTAGTAGGTACATTCTGGTTCACCAAGAAAATCATATGTGGGTTTAAATGAAAGCCAGGGGTCACACCGGTCATTGTCATTGTTATGAAATATATATACAGATGCTATGTAAGGCGTTATGTATGTCTGCTGAAAATATGTTCTGTATCACAGCAGAGGTGAAGAAGCAGGTTTCCTGTCAGACAAAAGATGTTTATTTACCTGTCTCTGTTAAAATGTAAATTAAGTTTTATCTGCTTCACAATTGGTCTTACGTTACCCATCAGAGCTAAATGCAGATGAAGGATTGTAAGAATTTCGGAAAGGAATGAACAGGTATAGAAATACAACAGAGGAAGAGAACCTTATCTTGATACCCTTTAAAGGTTCACTGGCTGGCGCATATTTTGGGAACAAAAAAGACATCCTGTCATCCTGCACCTAGGGAGTAAAAGTGCAGTACATTTACACTCATGAAAATGGGATCAGGGCCAGTTTTGATTTGAAGACTCTTCAAAAGCCTGTGAGTGAGGTTAACCTAATAGTTAAGTTTAGTCTCTAGAAAATGTTATGTTTTTTTTTGTTTTGTTTTAAATATAACTTTTTCTTTTCATTATCCTTGCTCACTATCTCTTGAATCATTGGTAATAAACTTATCGTTGTTTTCACTATAAATATATCTAAGTGTTGTGATGTTAAGTAAGGTGAATTGAAGTGGATAAACTTTTTTCAAAAAGATTCAGAAACAGTATTTTTTATTCAGCGTCCTTGATACCCCATATCTGTGAGAGGGAAAAAAAAAGAGCTGCAGCTAACTTCATGTAATATTATTTCTGGAGAGTACCTGCTGAACTAGATATTTTGGTACATTCTATTTCACATATAGCAGTTTTGTCCGTAATTAAAAGTTCAATGGTTGGGTGAAATTATGAGTCTGTACATGACAGCTTTTATGATGGTTGATAAAATTTTACTAGGGTAATAAATGCAAATCAGTTAATATGAGCAAGTTGTAACATTGCATGTTTCTAGCAAATTACTTTCATTTTTGTCGGTTTTTTGGTACTTTGTTTAGGAAGTCTTAACAGGTTTACATATCCTTGCCATGTAAATATCAGAAACAAAATAATAAATCAGTATTAGAGGAACAAGGTAGGTGAGGTAGTATCTTTTATTTCACCAACTTCTATAGGTGAGAAAGACCAGCTTTTGAGCCACACAGTGCTCTTCTTCAGGTGTGGCTCGAAAGTTTGTCTCTCTCACCAACAGAAGTTAGTCCAATAAAAGATATTACCATACTCACCTTGTCTCCCCAATATTCAGGGGTCAACATGGCTACAATTACACTTCCTACAATAATTAGTGTGTCAATGAGCTTTTGTTTAGACACATATCATACAAAAATATAGTCATCAGATCTTTCTTTAACAAAGTGTTGTCTTATTACACAGTGAGCCTCCTTACATCTAAGACATGTTTCTAGTGATCTTATTAAATTGAGTGAAATCTCTGCTCATTGAACAGAATAGGCATGTTTATCCAATATTTTTATTTTTAAAAAAATTGAACAAGCATGCTGGGCTATTTTATAGGAGAACGTACTTTGTCTGAGTACTGAATAAAAGCTAACCAAATATCAAAGTATCCATTTGTCCTCTGTCTGTTTTTCTGGGTATGTAATTAGTGTGTTTAATTTTTCCATAACAACTTCCCATATTTATTGAATCCATTCCTCTACGGTTGGACTATTTTTCTTTTTCCAGTGAGAGGCTAAGAGATTTCTGTTAAGAAGTCCAGGAGAATTAAATGAATTAAAAGTCTAGAAAATTGTTTGTTTGTTTTTTCTAATTTGGTGTAAATCCTAATAGATGAAAAATCTTCTCTCAGATTATGGCTTCATGTCCGATTGATCGCAAACCTTTTCAAGCGGTATATCAGCTTGGTGTATTAAAATACCATATAAAGGTAAGTCCAGGGTTCTTTTCTTTTTCAAATACATTTCAATTGTAGGAACTTGTGGGCCATGCTGAAGCCTGTTGTTCATAAATTATTATTATTAGCTAAGACTCACTGGTTAAATACACTGCACTTTTTGAACTTTTTGAACAAAAAACATTTTTTCTTAGCAAACTTTTACAGCATCCCCCAAAATAGGCATTTTCCTTGCATCTTATCTTCACTTAAAAAAGAAAATACTTAAGTGTCTTTATAAGCTAACTTTGTATAAATTTGCATGTAAATTATCCTTTTTCAGAAAAAGTGCTGCTTGTATGTACAGGTTTTGCTGTTCTATACAGTCACCAGTAAAAATTGAAATTAATTTCAAGTATCAAGAAGCTTTGCCCCAATCAGATGTATGTTTGTTGAGTGACTGTGAAAGGCTCAGCTGTATACAGCGGTTGAGGTGGAGCACACACGGGGGGGGCAGTTTTTCAGAGAGCGATAGTATTTTCAGATACCTAGAAAAAAATAAAAAGTTTTCATAGATCAATATCAACATCTTGAATTGCACCGGCAAGTAAATATGCCTAGTGCAATTCTTATGTAATGTACTTCTTGCGGCTAACACAGCAAAGCAAGCTGGCTTCAGCATTCTTCAGCAGCAGTGAGGTAGTTTTTTTTTTTTTGCAGTTCAGTGGAATATCAGGTTGAGACACTAATTATCAGGTGACAAATTCCTGTCAGTTGTTTCTAGTGTCTCCTGGCAATGCAGGTTGTCTTTCTGTTATCATTGACCTATAGCCAATAGCCTGCCTCCCGTCAATAGAAAACTACTTTTCAATCCCATTTTTATTTCTGAATTCTCTTCTGAAGAATCAAGGAAGTGGCTGATGCAAGATAAACCAAGTTTTTGAGGATGAGGGTTTTGTAGTGGTTGTGGGAGAAGATAAACCTAGCTTCTAATGTCATAAAGAGACCGTTAAGGGGTGACTTGATCACAATCTATATGGGAAACAGATATTCAGTCTAGCAGTCAATAGCTGGAAGTTAATGCTAGACATATTCAGACTGGAAATAAGGTGTGGGTTTTTTTAAAGAACAAGAGTAATTAAACATTGGAACAACTTACCAAGGATTGTAGTGGATTCCCTATCACTGGTGATCTTTAAATCAAGAGGTGATGTTTTTCTAAAAGAGATGCTATAGTTTAAATAAGTTCTCTGACCTGTGTTAAACTGGAGGTCAGACTAAATCACAATGGCTCCTTCTGGTCTTATCTATGAATGTTCAAAATAATTGCATTATCGGCAGCAAAATAGGGCTGTCAAAACAGCAAAAATTCTGGATGTTCATCTAGCAGGACAATTATGAGTAAGATTTGCATGAGGCCACAAACAAAATTTTGTGTGAAGCATAATGGTCTATTGTTTAGTGTTCCTGATATATGGGTAGTTTGCGTATTACAATAGGAGAATTATTTGTTGTATTACCATAGTGCCCAGGAACCCCAGTCATGGACTGGGACCCCATTCCACTGGGGTCTGTGCAAACCCAACAAAAAGAGGGTCTCTGTCCTAAAGATCTTACAAGCTAAGTACAAGACAAGAGACAACAGATGGATACCGACAAATGGGAGGGAATACAAGGAAACAATGAGAAAATATTCGTCAGCATGATAGGCTGTGATATCAGCACACCAGTGGCCTAACTATACAAGTGATATATGGTACTTGATAATCTTTCAAGTGTCAGAAGTATTTTAAAAGTTGAGTCTAGAACAAGGAATTCACAAAAGTATAAAGATGAAGGATTATGATCAAGTGTAACAAAATTCAGAAACTTGTTGTGGGAGCCATGATAGAAACTCCCTGATTAAGATTCTAACTTAGTTGAAAGTTGCTCTTGTAATAGAAACAGTGCTCCTTCCCATTTTCACATGCTTTCTCAAAGCTCCTCTTTATCGGAAATCTCTCATGTTGTCTCTAACCAACAGGAGAATCTTTGTTGGAACGATTGAGATAATCAGGCACGGTCCTTTTAAGAGATGGAACTGTGGTGGGGGTGGGTGACTGTTCTAATTTGGAAAGTATTCAATTTTTGCACTGCAAAAACAGCTTAAACTAGAGACTTCATATTTGCTAATTAGTCTTTCTTCAAGTAGATGCAGATGTGTATTCCACCTTGTTGAGTACATGTCCAGCGCACCAAAGCTGGAGATTTTGCCTAGCAGTACCTGTAGAGGCTGTGGCCCCTTCCCTGGTTAAATGAGGAGGTGCTGCCCGTGTGCTCCCTTCCTCCCGCCCCCAGTTCCTTCTTACCCCTTGTGTCTGGAGTTGGAGCTGTGTGTGGTTGTAATCTCACAACCTTGCAATCAGTCTAGATTTTTACTGTATATAATTAGTGTTAGTAGTTTAGTGTTGGTTAGTTCTAGTGTTTTTTCCCCTGGTGATACCCTCATTGGGGTTTAAACACTGTGCTTCGTATGGGAGAGCGATCCCTAATAACGATCCCCCCACACACAGTGCATGCTTTGCCTTGGTAAGGCTCACCTCAAAGAGCATTGTTTGATCTGCAGGAACCTTCACTTCAAGCAGCACCTGCTTGAACAGGTCATATGGCCTGATCTGGTACCAATGCTCTCATCCAGCTGATAGTCACACTCAGGCTCTGAGAGTGTGTCTACGTCATGTTCGGGAGTAGCGCCTATCCAAAGAAGTGGAGGAGCTGTTCCCTGTCAACTGTGCCAAGGAAAAGGTCACATAAGATCAATCAAGACCGCCCCAGGTCTCAGGGTGACTCTTTTTTGCCTCCTCCAGGATGAGCATGGACTGGCACGGAGCTGGTGCTGGTGGTCAGGATGGCACAGGTAGCTTTAACCCTGCTATAGTATCAAGAGGGAAGGTCAGAAACCCTGTACCGTTGACTCTGGTTCCAGTCTCTGTTGAATCTGGTACCAATGAGGGGGATGCTGGTACTGACTGTGTCCATGTCATCAGCATGTCAGGCAGCCGCAGACATCATGTGCCTTTCGGTCCCAACTTCACCACTGGTCCAGGATCAGGATTTTCCCAGAGCTGCACCACCTACAGCCCCTCCAGTAGAGGAAGCCGCTGTCAGCGGTTCATCCCAGCGCTCTTCTTCCAGTAGTGGGGGTAGTTAGTATCAGAATTGGTATGAGGAACCTCCTCAGCACTGCCACATGTTTCCCTGGCAGCTTTCACCATCCTCGGTGTCGGTACAGTTGGATGCTTTGGTGCCGCTGTTTACAACTCCGCGTTCAGCACTAGTAGGTTCAGTACCAACAGTATCACCTCCATCTGATGCACTGTTTCCTGCCTCATTCTGGACAATAGCTGAAATGGATCGCTTCTTTGCTCCCACTGGTCTAGCTCTGCCCCGCGTTGTCGGAATCCCAGAACTCTTCCATAGCCAAGTCAAGGTTGTCCTGCTCTGCATCATCCAATGAACACTGAGAACCACTGATGGACTGTTATGGTCCCTAACATTGTCAAGCGCTCCCTGGTCAGGCGGCTACTGACCACCAATGCCCTATCCATATCTATGGCCCCCTTGGAATGAGCGGGATGCCCCTCGTTCCTGCAAGTCCTGCTATTCGTCTCGTTCAAAGACAAAATCATCTGCCAGATCTGCAGTGGTGGCTGTAGATCAGCTGTGGATGGCAGAAATCAGCCATTTTCCTCCCCATGGAGCCTCCAGAGCCCTCTTGTCTGGGTGCATCATCCCTAAGACAAGATCCAGCCTTGGCTCAATTAAGAGCCTTGTCTTCGTCTCCGGATGACGCTATAGTACTGAGTTCATCCTTCCCTTCAATAACAGAGACTTTGAGATATCAAGACCTTTGTGTCTTGTGGCCTCATCCATGGGCATCCAGGCAGAGTTCCTGCATAAGAACACCCACAAATTGGTGGACTTTTTGCAGCCATCTTCCCCTGGGAGAGTTGCCCTCCCAATCAACAACACACCGACTAAAGTAGGGTAGATTGAAATCCACCCCCAAGGACAGAGACTCTAAGCAATTGGACTTTTTGGGCAGAAAAGTCTACACATCCTCATCCCTGTGGATGCGAATCGCTAACCAACAGTGTTGCTGTCCAAATACGACTTCCTTAGTTCGGCCCTTATATTCATGTTCATGGACCAGCTTTTGTCAAGAAAGGCTGCTTGGTGGCCAGAACATCTCTGCAGTCCACCCTTGACGTTACAGACACTTTGGCCAAGGTGGTGGCCTCTGCAGTCACTATGAGGAGGGCTTCGTGGCTGCTAAATTCCAGCATTGCACCTGATTGGGGACTTGCCTTTCAACAGTTGAACCCTGTTTGCAGACAAGACCAATGAAATGCTTGACTCCTTCAAGGACTCTAGGGCTACCCTGAGATCGTGGGCGTGTATACCATGCCAGTGCACAGGCACCACTACGGTGCTCAGCATCATAACTTTGTGCAGCCCTTTCCCCTGAAGCAGCAGAACTAACCTAAGAAGAGGGATAGATCCCAAAAGAGAAAGCGGTTCAGCCAGCCTTCACACCTTCCCCTCAGTGGTGTCTAAATGCTCTTTTGACTACTTGGTCCAGACTACTGTTCCAATCGTTACTCCTGCCTCTTCATCCTCCCATCCCTTTGGGGACAGATTGACCCTTTTTATAGCACTTGGGGCTTGATTACTTCCAACATCTGGGTCCTGGATTCTGTCAGATTGGGTTATGCCATCCAATTTGTCTCCAAACCTCCTCCCCACCTTCCCTTCCTGTCCCTCTTCAGGGACCCCTCTCGTGAGAAACTGTTCACCAAGCATTGGTGTTGGGAGTGGTGAAGGATATTCCACTGGAACACTGAGGTCCTGGCTTCTACTCCCAGTACTTCTTAATAACCAAATCCAAAGGAGGCTGAGACCTATCCTTGATCTTTGCGGCCTCAGCAAACATATCAGATATATGAGGTTCCAAATGGTTACTTTCGACTGTCCTCCCTATGTTCTCTCAGAATGATTGGTTTGCTGCTTTGACCTCCAGGATCCCTACTTCATAAGAACGGCCATACTGGATCAGACCAAAGGTCCATCTAGCCCAGTATCCTGTCTTCTGACAGTGGCCAATGGAAGGTGCCCCAGAGGGAATGAACAGAACAGGTATCAAGGGATCCATTGCCTGTCGCCCATTCTCAGCAATTCTGCTCAGCCACAGGCAAATCCTTTGCTTCATTGTAGAACACCATTTTCAATACACAGTGCTGCTGTTCAGCCTCTCTTCCACTCCGAGTCTTCACCAACTGCGTGGTGTGGTTACTATATATCAGGGAATCCATATCTTCCTGTACCTCAATGACTGGTTACTGAGGGGCAGATCCAGAGAGGAAGTTCTCACTCACATCAGTACCACATTGCACTTACTTAACCGTTTGGACCTCATTCTAAATGCTGGAAAGTCAGCTTTGGCTCCCACTCAAAAAGTCAAGTTCATTGGGGTCCTTAGGTTCCACAAGATCATTCCTATTGATCGACTGCTTTCAGACAATTTGATGGGTCTGCCTCAGTCTGCAATCTTAGTCTTCCATGACAGTCCGGGTGTGTCTGAGCCTATGGAGGCACATATCCGTTTGCATGCAGGTGGCTCAGTTAGTGAGGCTGAACCTCTGCCTCCTTCAGATGTGTGTCAAGATGGTCTACCACCCCAGCCTTCATTTGCTGGACAGACTAGTTCATCTCTCTCCACTAGAACTAGACTCCTTACAGTGGTGGATGTGCCCACAGAATGTTTGCCTGACAGCTTTGCCTCAGTGTCGGTACAGTCGGGTGCTTCAGTGCCACTGTTTACAACTCCGTGTTCGGCACTAGTAGGTTCAGTACCAACAGTATCACCTCCATCTGATGCACTGCTTCCTGCCTCATTCTGGACAATAGCTGAAACGGATCGCTTCCTTGCTCCCTCTGGTCTAGCTCTGCCTGCGTTGCCGGAGTCTTCACCCAGCCCTCACCCACCTAGTAAGTGATTACCAGCGCTTCCCTGCTAGGTTGGGGGGGCACACCTGGACTTGCTGAAGGTACAGGCATTGTGGTTGAAGCGGGAGGCCTCGCTCCATATCAACATGCTGGAGCTTAAGGCCATCCACAATGCATGCTGTGCCTTCCAGTACCGTATAAGACATTCAGTGGTTCACTTGCTCACCTACGATACCACTGTGATGTACTGTGTGAACAAGCTGGGGGAGCACATTCCAGGTCACTCTGCCTAGGGCAGGGGTCTCAAAGTCAGTTTACCTTAGGGCCAGTGCCAGTCCTCAGATGCTCCCAGTGGGCCAGTAATGTTACTGAAGATGGTGCTCAGAAAAGAAAATGTTTATATTGTATTTTTTATTTTGAATTTCTTAGAAATAATAAAACTGTCATACAACTTTATACAATTCTTAGCCTGCCAGTGTTTCTAGTGTTTGCCGGACGCCTGGCAATGCTTCAGTTCTGTGAGTTTGTTGATGTTTGACCTCAGTGGCTGAGCAGTTGAAACCTTCAGGATTGCAGCAAGGTGGGCATCAGATAGTTGTGTTCAGAATTTTGACTTGTTTGTATTCATTGTGGGGAAAAAAGTGACGCCTCCATGGCTGACTCTGCCTGGCAACTAATGATGCTGCCTCCATGGCTGACTGCCCAGCAGCTAGTGATGGTATCGCTGTCCCTCTCCCCCAGCCAATGGGAGCTGCAGGGGGCGGTGTGGCTGCTTCTGTCCTTCGCGGGCAGCATGGGGAGGTTCTCGGGCTGCAGATGGCCCTCAGGCCGGGACTTTGAGACCCCTGGCCTAGAGGCAATCAATCTGTGGCAATTTTGCATTGAGGAAGACATTACTCTGATAGCTGTCCACTTACCCTGGGTTCAAAATCATCTCACGACCACCTTAGCAGGTATTTTTCCCTGAGTCAGGTGTGGTCCCTGAAGATTAGTGTTCTCCAGGTTGTCTTTGCAGTGTGGGGCATTCCCATGGTCAACCTGTTTGCCACAAGGGAAAACAGGAAATATCAGATGTTCTGCTCTCGGGGGGCCTCCGTCCGGGCTTCCTCTCAGATGCTTTCCACTAGAGTTGGCAATTGACTCTCCTGTATGCCTTTCCCCCATCTCAGTCATTCCCCAGGTCACCGTCAAGTTCAAGGCGGATCACGCGAAGCTTATCCTCATAGTCTCATTACATGTATGAAGGCGGTATATGAGATAGCTTCGGCTGCGCCTCCTTGGCAGGTACAAGCTCATTTGACGATCTCAATAGAATTCCTCAATGACAGTTCCATAGTGGACATTTGCAGGGCAGTAATGTGGTTGTGCATGTGTACATATATTGACCATTATGCTATTGCCGCATCTTCCAGAGTGGACACAAACTTAGGAAGGGCAGTACTACAATCCCTACTTAATAGACTCATAGTCCCACCTCCTGGAAGGGATTCTGCTTACAAGTCACCTAGGTGGAATAAACATCTGCATCTACTCAAAGAAGAAGAAATGATTGATTACTGTAACTGGTTCTATGAGATGGGTTGTAGACATGTATTCCACTACCCACCCTCCATTGCCTCTGCATCGGAGTCCCCTTATATTGGGGTTTGATGCAAAGGAACTGAGGCCACTCGGGGCAGCACTGCCTCATATAACCCTGGGGAGGTTCCACAGCCATGAACTGTGTGCACCACCCGTCTATGGGTACTGCTAGGCAAAATCTCTGGCTCTGGTGTGCTGGGTGTGCGCACACCTAAGTGTATTACATGTCTGCATCACATCTCGAAGAACCATTGTAACTGTAAATAACTATTTCTGATTGGGAAGTAGTGCATAATGCTGTTTTTTAACAAACTCGGATGGAGAATAATGGTATTACTTGCTATGAAAATCTGAATCTTGACAGATTATGTAACCATTTTGATCTTGCAGAATTTAAATGCATGATTGACAAGGCCAGTAAGTCGTTATATATCAAGTTAAGATTTGTAAAAATACCTGACAAGACGTGTACATTTTGGGATCCAAATAACTATCTCTTAAGGAAGTTTCATACTTTCCTAGTGGAGCTTGTAAGATTAAGGAATAAATAAGTTCTCATTCATTAGTTTTCAAATAATATTTTTTACACATTATACTGTGCACTCTAGTTCCAAGACTGACTTCGTTTTTTTTATTGCAGGTTCAGGAGAAGATTCAACTAAGGGAGAAGGGAGAAAAAGAAAACTGCTGCTGCAATAAGGAAAAATATTACCACATGAATACAAAAATCTTTATGAGGTTGGTTGTGCTCTGAATGTAATATGTGGTAATATATGAATCCCAAATATAAATATGACTGTCAGATTTACAGATTGGAGACAGTTTTGAGCATGTTTTCCAATTTTAATAAGTTTTAGATATGGAGTGCAAAATGTCCCATTCTCCTGTAAGTGGTACATAAATTTGATACTGATGCCGTGTCTGCTTGATTGTAGAAAATATTGGATAATGGGTTAAGAGTCACCATTTGCTGTTAACCATTGAAACCTGGGCTGGGACGTTCTTCAGAAGGCAACTAACTGCATGTTTCTTTGCCTTTTCTAAATAATTTTATCAAGACACTAAAAAATATGGGTAGATTGCAGTGAAATTAAATTTCTAATATTTTCATGATTCTCCTTTTAATACAACCTATGAAATGACTTGTAAGAAAACTTATGGATTTATATAGGCTGATATTTTCAAATCAGGCTGGGGATTTAACACATCTTCTATTAATTTTTATGGAGGGGATGTATGGCTAAATCACCTACACTGCTTTGAAAATATTAACTTTAGACGTATAATGGATATGGCCCCTTATGGGGAAAAGCACTTGCCACCAAAGTGAAAGCACTTCCCCTCCATTACTTTGCTAATGGGATCTCTGGCAATACAGTCAGATGAACATAAGTAGTCTCTTTATACATTGAAAGAAACGTGATCATGGTTAAAACTGGTGCATATGGCATGGCTTTAAAAAAAAGTCATTAGCTTTTACTGATCCATATGGAGGAAGGAATGCTAGTGTCCTATTAAATCTTTGGTTTTTTTTCAGTCTCTACGCCATTGGCATAAGCACTAGTTTGGTGGTGTGGCGCTTTACTTAACTCTGTTTATGGTTCTGACTTCCATGTCTAAATAAGCTTATTCAACAGTAAAATAAACTGACTATAAATTAATCTATGAATAGAACAGTGAAGGAGCCACAATAATACGATGCTGACTTCATTGCTTCTGATTTCAACTAAGTTGTGATTTCAGAACTTGCAGTAGCTCAGAAAGCAATTAGCAGCTGTTTCTCCGATATGCAAGCATGCAGATTTAAATATTAAAGTTTTATGTGCCAAAATATAGTAAGCAAATTCACTAAGAGCTGTATACTGTATTCTTAAAATAAACTAGCTTATTTGTAAACCAGTGTTGATGTATTTTCCTGAATAAAGTTTTAAATTCCCTTTTTAAATTTCTAAAACTATTAAAAGATTAACTGTAAAGGTTTTGCTGAAAATTAAAAACATGCAAGTTCGTCAGTTGGTACTCTTAGAAAAATAGTAACAAATAAAATAGTCTGTATACCCAAGACATTGTTACTCAGTGGTTCTCAAATTGATCTGGTAATTGATAATATAGTGAAAGTTTTGATTCTTTGCAATTATAAAACTAATTGCTTGAAACAGGGCCAATTAATGCAAAATTTTGCATTGCAGATGATGTGAAGTTGCAAATCTTGGCTCTGGTCCTGCAGTCTGACCCTTAGCAATCCAAGAGCTTAAAACCTACCAAGGTTTTAAAGCTCTTTAGGGCAGTGACTGTGTGTGTCTAGTGCAGTAGTACCCATAGGTGCTATTGCAAATAACTCTTCATTAATATTACAGAAGGGATGCACGTGCTGACAAAAGACCATTAATAGAAAAACTCTGTAAAGATTTGAAGAACTACAGTAAGTTGATATTTTTCTTTCTCTTGTTGTTACTTGTAGAGCCACCCCCATATTCTAGGATTATTTTCTTACCTTCGTTTTCATAGTTTTTTTAAGATTGTCAGTCTTGTTTCATTTCCATGTATAAATGGAACCCAGCTTTCTATTATTCAGAATTTGGATGTAAAGGGAAAACTTCTGGTTATGGTAGAACTATATATACGCTATTCCATGTAAGTTAATATGAAAGCTTTCTTTTTAATCATAATGAAACTGGCGTATATCACAAGTGAAATGGATTTGGTTTCAACCTACCAGGTGGTGGTCTGCATCATGGAACCACTGCACAGTTTATCAGAATTCAACACATTGACAGTCTCTGCTAACAGGAAGCCCATAGAACTGAGGTTATAGCAGTTCAGAACTGAGTTGCTTTAGCAGTATTTGGGGGGGACATTTTCAGAGAGCCTTTCTCTAGTTAATAGTACCAGCATCACGTTTTTTAAGAGCTTTATAGTTCACAAAAGTCAGCCAAATTTTGGAAACTGTAGCCTACTTGGAAAAAGGCCATTATCAGATAGCTTAGAAAGTAAACAATATTAAAGTGATTCTTAAAAATTATTAATCTAAGGTGCTACAACAGTTATTTTAAAAAGTTTCCTTTGCTTGACAGTAGCCATTTAATCTGTTATAATGTAGAGACAACATTGTAAGATGACATTTTCTTTGTTATATTTTATTAATAGCTATAAATAATAACACTTAAAGTTGGCTTGTGATATTGAAGTTGATCTGTTACAGTACATCTACATTGCAAAAAAAAAAAAACCTCAGCACTGAGTCTCAGAGCCCAGGTTAATTGACTCAAGCTCATGGGCCTCGGGCTGTGTGTACAAACTGCAGGTCAGATGTTCAGGCTTAGGCTGGAGTTTGGGCTCTGAGCCCCTTTTGGCATCTAACCTGCATCTAACCTGCAGTTTGTAGCCCCACAAGCCCGAGTCAGCTGACCCGGGCCAGCTGCACAGTGCCATGGGTCATATTGCAGTATAGACATACCCTCAGATTTTCTCTTGAAGTGATTGGAAAACATTTTTTTTATCTGGTGGTGAAATGCAGGCTTTAAGGACCTTCACAGAGCTTCAAGCAGAAGGGGCCCTTAAATCATCTGCTGTGACCTCCTGTATATCACAGGCCATTAAATTTCACCCAGTTATATTGTACTGATCCCAGTAACTTGTTTAATTAAAAACATACCTTCCAGAAAGCATCCAGTCTTGATTAGAAGACATCAAGAGTTGTAAAATCCACTGCTTCCCTTGGCAGTTTGTTCCAGTGTTTAATCATGCTCACAGTTAAAAATGGGTGCCTTATTTCCTGTTAGAATTTGTCTAGCTTCTACTTCCAGCATTGGTGCTTGTTATGCCTTTCTCCACTAGATTAAAGAGCCCTTTAGTACCTGGTATTTACTCCCCATGGAAGTATTTATACACTGATGAAGTCACCCCTCTCGGTTTTCTTTTTGATAAGCTAAACACATTGAGCTCTGTAAGCCTCTCATTGTAAGGAATTTTCTCCAGCTTTTGAATCATTTTTGTGGCTCTTCAAAACCCCCGAACTCCCAGTACAATTAATGGGAAATGGTACACATGGACAGTTTTTGTTAAATCAGCCTTGTATCTTGACAATATTGTCAATTTTTTCAATAATCCGTGAGTTCACAAACCCTTTCATAGAGTTGGCCGTAACTAAATAGAAGAAATATTGTGTCATTGATCCCTTTCTCTTTTTCCCAATTTTGAATCCCCTCTCCTCCCACTAATTATTCCATATCATCCTGGTGTCAGGTATAGCAATTGCTGTGTATTTATTGTATTTTATTATTTCTATTACCGTCATATTAGGAAAGTGGTGGTGTACTTTTCACTGTCTGTTAAGGCAGTTTAGTGGTTGGAAATAAGGAGAGCTATTACTTTGACTAGCTCGATCTCTGTGGTTTACAAGCAGTTGGTCCATGGACAAGTTTAAGAATTGCTTTAATAATCTGTTTAGTTTCTAAATAAAAACTGAATAACTTTGGTAATCTGGAATGCATAAATTTAGTTCTATAAGCATCTCTCCAATTGACTGCTGAGAAATTCTTTGTGGAAAAGTATATATCACAACATAAACCTAGTTTGATCAGCACGCCTCTCTCTCTCTCAGTGAGATTGTATGTTTATGTTCTGATTTATATAAATTAATGGACTACTCAATATTTCATTTTCCAGTCTTGTATGCGCTGGTAGCAATTTCCTCTCAAAGCAGTTCCCAACAATTTTTACTGGTTATTCTCTATAAATTACTTCTTGGCTCTTGCCTGTAACAGTTAAAAGTATATGGAGAGAGTCTCACTTGACAGTGCATATAATATTGCTGTTGCATTAATGCTCTTAAACGTACAATTAAAAAAGAGCAAAATGTGTTAAAATTGAGACCAAAGTGTGTCATCTTAATTTTTGCACAGGTGGTATTTCAGATGATGAAAGAAATAAGGAAACTGCATCTGTGAAGATAAACAAGGTTTGTTCAAATAACTTGAGGAAATATCTTGGTTGAAACTAACTAGGAAGTGAAAGTGTCAAGTTTTTTACACTGTCAATTATTTTGAATGTTAACTTGTCTGTTTTATCTACAAATACTGGATATCTGTAGTTATTTTAAAAAAAAAAATTAGCAAGTGATTTAAGTAATGTGAACTTTGACAGTCTAACTGCAATACAGTTTTGTACTGTTACATTTTGTTCACTTACACTAAAATGTCACAAGGGTACCCTGCAAATACCTAAAAGTGAGTTGCAGTATAGTTCCAAGTCTTAGATCTTGGCATCTGGAGTGCTCAGAGAAAGTTCTTATCTAAAGAAAAATAGCTTGGAACTTTATCTTCTCACCAACTTGTAGCATCAGCCACAAGCTCTTAGGCAGAGAAATTAAAATATGAAGGCCACAGAGAGAGGAATGCCTGAATCAGCAGGTGTACTTAACCAAGTAATTTGCTATGCAAATAAACATTCAGATTTAGAAAAACTCCATTTTTATGGGATTATCTGAAGATAACAAATTAGCATTTCAGTTCTTTTGCTTTCTTTGTATAATTTAATGTTACACCAAAAGTTCAGAGCCAAGGTTACAAGAAGCCATGAAGTCTCCGGCCAGTTTCTTCCTTTTCATCGCTAGCTGTGGTCATAGAGACCTTCACTCTGTGCCCAGAGTTTTTCTTGGATTTTGCCTAAGAATTCTTTGTTTGTTGTTAGTTGTTTTTAGACAGTTACATTTTTAAATAGTTGTAGGTTTCTTTATCATGCATAGTTTAGGTTTCATGGCCCCAGTTTTCCTGATGTAAGATCCACGTACCTGGTGTCTGATGGGCCTTGAAGATATTTGTTTTCTGGATGATTGTTTCTTGTGTTGGACCTTTACCTCTTGGAGCCCGAAAGTAGTTCCAGGCTTTCTCTTCCTGTGATAGCCCCCACAAGCCAGGTCTTTTGATCTGTTTGTTGGGGTCTCATTCCCAAGCAGATACAAAGTTATCATTCATCCACTTAGAAGCATCTGAAGTTGGGGGAAAAGGCCTTTGATGTGGGATCAGCCCCTTAATTTGGCTCTGGGATGGATGAATACTCTGGGTGTCCAATCCCAGTGCTGTTTATAATGCCATCTTTTTGGAATAATCTTAATCATTTGAAGCTGAAACCTATTAATAGAAGGCAATATGCCACATACCTAAGGTACCCAGTCTTTCTGCAGCAGAAATCAATGGAAAAAAGACTCCTATTCATATCACTGGAAGAGATACAGAACTCAGAATTATCCACAACAAAATTATTTGTCGTTTACTTACAGCACCTATTTATTTTAAATATAGCTAGTTTTCAAGGATATTTAACTATATGGAAAGAGTGAAAAGATGGTAAGCAGTTGAGACTAGGGGTTCTATCTATACCTTCACAAGACATTACGTCGTAGTGCAAGTTTCCATAGCAAATGCATCCTTTGGTTTGACAGTTCTTCAGTCACCAGTACTGCATAGGTCCTCACACCTTCCTCCTCAGTGAGTACTGTCTCAGTTACCCGTAGTGGAATACACATAGGGAGTTGAAGAAAGAGGTTCTTGCTTTGTATGGTAACTGGAGTTCTTTGAGATGTGTGGTCCATGTCTGTATTCCACTACCTGCCCTCCTTCCCCTTTACTTCAGATTCTTCACTCTTGATTTGCAGTAGAGGAGAGGCAGCCAATCCACACCACCCGTTCTACTCTCAGTTCAGAGCACAAAGAGATGAGGAGCGTAGTCACAGACCAACAGATACTTCTAGCAAAAATCTTTCAGTCTTATCGCATGTGTAGCCATAGTGAAATGCAGGTATGGACCACATGTCTCAAAGAACTGCAGTTACTATACAAGGAAGTGACCTGTTTTTGAATTTTCCTCTTATTTAAAAAAAATTAATAAATACTTGAAATTGAAACAAAATGTTTAGTTTTGCATCAAACACATACTCTGTTGTTCACACAGATCTAATAATGAACACCAAATAGACATGGAAAAAATATCTTCAGTGGTTACACATTAAACTTCAGGAATTTTTTTTTTTTTTATTCTCGAGTGAACAACAGATTCACTTTGTAGTTTTCAGAATGTTTGAACCATGAAATCTTTACTCTTTGGTCCAGGGAAGAGGGGAATATTGATTATTATGGCCGTCAATTAATTGCAGTTAACTCATGCGATTAACTCAAAAAAATTAATCACACTTTTAATCATACTGTTAAACAATAATAGAATACCAATTGAAATTTATTATAAGTATTTATGGATGTTTTCTACATTTTTAAATATATTGATTTCAATTACAACACAGAATACAAAGTGTACAGTGCTCATTTTATATTTTTTATTGCAAATATTTGCACTGTAATGGAATGGTGGTCGAAGCATGAAGGGACATATGAATGTTTAGCGCATCTGGCTCATAAATATCCTGTGACACCGGCTACAATAGTGCCATGAGAATGCCTGTTCTCACTTTCAGATGACATTGTAAACAAGAAGTGGGCAGCATTATTTCCTGCAAATGTAAACAGACTTGTTTGTCTGAATGATTGGCTGAACAAGAAGTAGGTCTGAGTGGACTGGTAGGCTCTAAAGTTTTACATTATTTTATTTTTGAGTGTAGTTATTCTTTTTATATAATTCTGCTTTTGTAAGTTCAGTTTTAATGATAACGACCTTGCACTACAGTACAGTATAAGGTGAATTGAAATACTGTTTCTTTTGTTTCTTTTTTTACAGTGCAAATATTTGTAGTCCAAAAGTACATATAAAGTGAGCTCTGTACACTTTGTATTGTGTTGTAATTGAAATCAATATATTTGAAAATATAGAAAACATCAGAAGTATTTAAATAAATGATATTCTATTAATATTTAACAGCACAATTAATTTTTAAATCACTTGACAGCCCTATTGATTATCCAGTTTTTAAATCTTGTGTGCATTTTATAAACTGCAATACTGGACTGTTGAGTCTCCTGCATTGTTGGGTTATTCATAGGAATAAGAACTCTGAAATCTGCCTCCTGTTGCTGTTATTACTGAGACTCTTTCTTGTAAGCAACTGTGATTAAACTTTTATGGTTCATTTTTACTAAAGTTGTGAGAAATATTTGCTAGCGTAATATACATTTTTATGTTCATGTACTGTAGCATGAACTTACCTATGAACTCTGCAATCAATTGCTGATTTGTATCATGTCTCCCTGAATTAAAAACAAAACTTCACAATTGCAAAAGCAAACTACCACAGTAATGATAAATTTAATTTTTTTACCTACTGGTGATATTTATTATCTAGCCTCAAAAATGTGATAGGCAATTTATGGACAATAGGAAAACGAAGTATGTACCCAAGGACCTTAGTGAATTTAGTTATCCCACCATCCAGAAATGTCATACAATTTAAGTTCAGGCTGCTTACATGCAGAACTCATCATCGCAATCACTGAAGAGCAAGGACATCTCCAATTTGGGCAACCTTATTGAACATGCTGTAACACCACACATGACATTATGCAATCACTGACAGACTTTGCACCTCCACAAGATGGTTCTTGACACTTCTAACTTATTCAGCAACACAGTGGATGCACAACATTCCTCTAGATTGTATTCTAATACAAAACCTGATCCTCAACAACATTGTAATGTTTTCTGTGGTGATATAAGCAATTAATATGCGTAAGTGGTGGTTGTCCATGGGGAAACGTGAGGTTGGGGTTAGTTTTGCAGTCAGAAGCAATTCAGAAGAATGTAGTGTCTTTTTGTAGGAAATGCAGTGAGCTGAGGCACAATCACTGAGTGTGTACAGACTTGGGGCTCTCCCCAATTCTAGGCTTCTCTGAAAAGTCTCATCCTCAACTCACCCCCCATGTCCTGTTCTCCCCAAACATAAAAAAACTTCTTCTCAGGAACATAGACACCTATTCTCCCCCCATCCCTTGCAAAATCAACTCCCCTCTCTGCTTCCTTCCTTGTATGCTCCTGTCCATGGTGCCGTTGCCTGGTTTGCTGGGGGTCCCAGACAGCTCTGAAAGCTGCTGCTTCTCCTGCCCCTTTATAAAGCCTCTTCTCCCCTGCCCCACTGCAGATGTGCACAACTCAGTATGCCCCACAGACCCCATCTGTCCTACCTACCTACAGTCCTCCTTGCTGCCCAACTGCCTCTTTAGGATCTCTGTGCTAGATAGAACTGGTGACTCCAGGCAGGCTGACAACATTGGAGGAAGGAAGTAGCTGAATTTGATTTGTGCATTGACTTTTTCTAGCAAAAATGATGAATGGGATGATATCTAATTTAAGCTTTCTTAAACCCACAAAGTTTGAAACCTGTCATCTTTCTGAACTCTTTTGATAATGTCTCTGTGAGTGGGTTTTGATGTTCATTGGTACTGTAGCTCATTAGCTAGAGGAGTTATGAAAAACCATGAGACTGGAAAAAATTCAAAAGGATCTAATTTTTAAATGTTTCCTGTACCAAAGCTAGAGAAAATCTGACTATGAAAAATTATATTGGCCAATGAAGAGCATATGTATCAAACTTGGAGATTTGAATTCAAACATTCTAATATAAAAGTTTGTCCTGCATTAACTGCACATCTCAATACAGTTTAAACTATAAAGTCTCTGTAATATACATCTGAAGGAAATCTTACCAATGTAATTTAAAGTCTATGGACAGTTATGTATTAAGCGCTAAAGATGCGGAAGATTTAGTATTGGCTCTCTTTCATTTACAATTTTATTTTGTAGCCCAGAAGACAGACCTGCTCCAATGAGTGCTTCAGAAATCATTTCTGCAATAGATCTCCTTCCACTGGAGAATCCTTCTCCAGCTATAGAAATGATTGGTGAGTATTTGCTAACGCTTTACCCAAATTACCATGTAAGTTTTAGCATTGTAGATGCTGTAATTGTAGTTAAGGGATGCTTTCATTTATATTTTATTACCCCCAAATACATGTAATTTTCTTACGCTCATTGCTAAACAAAAGCCTGCATTTTTCCTTTAAAAGCTGATATTGGAAATGGAGACCTCAGTTCAGCAATCCATCCCTGTTCACCAAAGCATGCAAGTACATGCTTAAGTCTCACTGGCTTGAATAGGATTTAACTACATGCTTAACTTTAAGCACGTGCTTGATTGCTTTGCTGAGTTAGATAAGAACGTTATTAGTTAACTCTCAGAATAATGAGAGAACACTATTCAGAGCAAGGGTAGAGTTGAAAAAAAAAAAATTAGGTTGCTCATGCGGCAGAGAGAATCTTCTGTTGTTGATCTTACTTGGCACAGAGAGGAGTACTTTTCCATCTCCCTGAACCATCTTTTGCTAAATGGCCCAGTACTTTTAAGTCAGTAAATAAGGAGATGACAAATATTTTGGGGTTGTTCAGTGGGAGGTCATAAGGGAAAGTTTGGGAACTCGTGATGCATACAAAATGTCTAAAGAAACTAGTTGGATAACAAAACAGGGAGAAATTATATATCATTATTTAGTACTGTATAACTTAAGAAATACAGTTCCTCCTCACTTATCCCATGTGGCTTACCAATACTAAATGTCAGGGTAACAAAGTTTCTTCACTCCTTAACCTCATCATGGACCTTTTCTTCAGGCTGTATATTTGGGAATCTTCTAGAGGATTGATGAATGCTGAAACTTCACTCTTCTCTAGAGTAGTTCATGAATTTAAAGTCTCATACTCAATTCCTTCATGACCTTATGAGATGTAATCCAGCACATCACTCCGGTACGAAACTGTGGAAAAACCTGAGTGTCTCTGGATTAAGTTTAGAAGTGTGTGCAACAAGAGTGATGTCATGGTGGGAGTCTGCTATAGACCACCGGACCAGGGGGATGAGGTGGATGAGGCTTTCTTCCGGCAACTCACGGAAGCTACTAGATCGCATGCCCTGATTCTCATGGGTGACTTTAATTTTCCTGATATCTGCTGGGAGAGCAATACAGCGGTGCATAGACAATCCAGGAAGTTTTTGGAAAGCGTAGGGGACAATTTCCTGGTGCAAGTGCTAGGGGAGCCAACTAGGGGGAGCGCTTTTCTTGACCTGCTGCTCACAAACCGGGTAGAATTAGTGGGGGAAGCAAAAGTGGATGGGAATCTGGGAGGCAGTGACCATGAGTTGGTTGAGTTCAGGATCCTGACGCAGGGAAGAAAGGTAAGCAGCAAGATACGGACCCTGGACTTCAGGAAAGCAGACTTTGACTCCCTCAGGGAACAGATGGCCAGGATCCCCTGGGGGACTAACATGAAAGGGAAGGGAGTCCAGGAGAGCTGGCTGTATTTCAAGGAATCCCTGTTGAGGTTACAGGGACAAACCATCCCGATGAGTCGAAAGAATAGTAAATATGGCAGGCGACCAGCTTGGCTTAATGGTGAAATCCTAGCGGATCTTAAACATAAAAAAGAAGCTTACAAGAAGTGGAAGGTTGGACATATGACCAGGGAAGAGTATAAAAATATTGCTCGGGCATGTAGGAAAGATATCAGGAGGGCCAAATCGCACCTGGAGCTGCAGCTAGCAAGAGATGTCAAGAGTAACAAGAAGGGTTTCTTCAGGTATGTTGGCAACAAGAAGAAAGCCAAGGAAAGTGTGGGCCCCTTACTGAATGAGGGAGGCAAGCTAGTGACAGAGGATGTGGAAAAAGCTAATGTACTCAATGCTTTTTTTGCCTCTGTTTTCACTAACAAGGTCAGCTCCCAGACTGCTGTGCTGGGCATCACAAAATGGGGAAGAGATGGCCAGCCCTCTGTAGAGATAGAGGTGGTTAGGGACTATTTAGAAAAGCTGGACGTGCACAAGTCCATGGGGCCGGACGAATTGCATCCGAGAGTGCTGAGGGAATTGGCGGCTGTGATTGCAGAGCCCTTGGCCATTATCTTTGAAAACTCGTGGCGAACGGGGGAAGTCCCGGATGACTGGAAAAAGGCTAATGTAGTGCCCATCTTTAAAAAAGGGAAGAAGGAGGATCCTGGGAACTACAGGCCGGTCAGCCTCACCTCAGTCCCTGGAAAAATCATGGAGCAGGTCCTCAAAGAATCAATCCTGAAGCACTTAGAGGAGAGGAAAGTGATCAGGAACAGTCAGCATGGATTCACCAAGGGAAGGTCATGCCTGACTAATCTAATCGCCTTTTATGATGAGATTACTGGTTCTGTGGATGAAGGGAAAGCAGTGGATGTATTGTTTCTTGACTTTAGCAAAGCTTTTGACACAGTCTCCCACAGCATCTTGTCAGCAAGTTAAGGAAGTATGGGCTGGATGAATGCACTATAAGGTGGGTAGAAAGCTGGCTAGATTGTCGGGCTCAACGGGTAGTGATCAATGGCTCCATGTCTAGTTGGCAGCCGGTGTCAAGTGGAGTGCCCCAGGGGTCGGTCCTGGGGCCCGTTTTGTTCAATATCTTCATAAATGATCTGGAGGATGGTGTGGATTGCACTCTCAGCAAATTTGCGGATGATACTAAACTGGGAGGAGTGGTAGATACGCTGGAGGGGAGGGATAGGATACAGAAGGACCTAGACAAATTGGAAGATTGGGCCAAAAGAAATCTAATGAGGTTCAATAAGGATAAGTGCAGGGTCCTGCACTTAGGATGGAAGAATCCAATGCACCGCTACAGACTAGGGACCGAATGGCTCGGCAGCAGTTCTGCGGAAAAGGACCTAGGGGTGACAGTGGACGAGAAGCTGGATATGAGTCAGCAGTGTGCCCTTGTTGCCAAGAAGGCCAATGGCATTTTGGGATGTATAAGTAGGGGCATAGCGAGCAGATCGAGGGACGTGATCGTTCCCCTCTATTCGACACTGGTGAGGCCTCATCTGGAGTACTGTGTCCAGTTTTGGGCCCCACACTACAAGAAGGATGTGGATAAATTGGAAAGAGTACAGCGAAGGGCAACAAAAATGATTAGGGGTCTAGAGCACATGACTTATGAGGAGAGGCTGAGGGAGCTGGGATTGTTTAGTCTGCAGAAGAGAAGAATGAGGGGGGATTTGATAGCTGCTTTCAACTACCTGAAAGGGGGTTTCAAAGAGGATGGCTCTAGACTGTTCTCAATGGTAGCAGATGACAGAACGAGGAGTAATGGTCTCAAGTTGCAATGGGGGAGGTTTAGATTGGATATTAGGAAAAACTTTTTCACTAAGAGGGTGGTGAAACACTGGAATGCGTTACCTAGGGAGGTGGTAGAATCTCCTTCCTTAGAGGTTTTTAAGGTCAGGCTTGACAAAGCCCTGGCTAGGATGATTTAACTGGGACTTGGTCCTGCTTTGAGCAGGGGGTTGGACTAGATGACCTTCTGGGGTCCCTTCCAACCCTGATATTCTATGATTCTATGATTCCCCAAACCTAATCTGTGTGTCTGTTTTATGACCCAGTCAAAAGATGTCAGATATTGCATTCTGCTGTCATTTTAGTAATTCCCGCCTTTCCTTAGTATCATAGCTTAACATGTAGCTCTGGGACATTTTTATTCAGTTGTATGTTCAGGTGGGTGGGCATGAAAAAATCTTGAAACTTTAAACATTTAGAAATACTTTAAAACTAATTTAGGAATAATTGCCTTCTAATAAATTTGCTTGTCAATTACTGACATGCATAATATCCAAGACTGGTATAATGCAAACTGTTAAAAACAAGTTCTGAAATTTATCTTTCAGTACAGAACTTACAGAAATCCATACAGTGATCAGACAGAAGAGACGAGAACTGGAATTGTCGTCATCCTCTGCATTAGCTAGAGTTCAAAGGTAAATAAATGTTTCCTATCCAAAGTGTTCAATGGTTTTAAGTGGATAAAAGTTTAAATGGATACTCAGATTTGAAATCACATTATTCAATTTTTTTTAGATATAATACCATAACGAGAAAACTAAAATTGTTTTCAGATCATAATTTTCTACATTTTCACAGCTTGTTACTTGCTACTTTTTATGTAAATTGAGACTTTTTATTGTATATCCTGATACTTGCTTTTCATGTGCATCAGTGCAATAACCTCGCTGTGCACTGATCTGTGAGCCTACATATGCCATTTTTCATACGTGTGGGTCTAATTTTATTTTGCAGGATTCAGGGATTGTCAGTGTGTTGTTCAATATGTGCATGTTGTTTATATTTAGAATATTCTTCTGATTTAAACGCAGACTACTAAACCTCAACTTTAAACCAGTTAGTCTTACCTTCTTCCATGATCGGTTGTGACTTTCTTCAACCTGGGGAGGAAAAAAAAATCCACATTTTTCACCCAGTGGTGGATTAAAAAATGGGGGAGATGGATGGACCTTGACGGTTTTAGCAAATGAAACGCAAAGCACATTCTATTTCAGTTTCTTCTTCTTTTTCATAGTCTCAACTTATGACAGAGGTGGGCAAACTATGGCCTGCGGGCCACATCCGGCCCATGGGACCGTCCTGCCTGGCCCCGGAGCTCCTGGCTGGGGAGGCTAGCCCCCGTCCCCTCCCCCGCAGCGATGCCGCCGCGCCACTAGCACTTTGGCCTGCCACTCCTGCCAGGCAGCGCGGGTGGCGTGGCTGGCTCCAGTGGGGCTGTGAGCTCCTGCTGCTCTGAGCAGCATGGTAAGGGGCTGGGGGGTGGGGTTGGATTGGATAAGGGGCAGGGGGTCCCAGAGGGCAGTTAGGGGAGAGGGATCAGGGGGTGGTTGGATTGGGTGGAGGTTCTGGGGGGTGCACTCAGGACAGGAAGCAGGGGGGGTTGGATAGGCGTGGGAGTCCTGGGGGACCTGTCAGGGGTGTGGATGGGGTCAGGGAATGGGGAGCAAGGGGTGCTGGATAGGGAGTGAGGTCCCGGGGGGGTGGTCAGGGGACAGGAAGCAGGGATTTGGATGGGTTAGGGGTTGTGAGGGGAAGAGTCAGGGGGCAGGGCGGGGGCCAGGCTGTTTGGGGAAGCACAGCCTTCCCTACCCGGCCCTCCATACAGTTTCACAACTCTGATGTGACCCTCGGGCTAAAAAGTTTGCCCATCCCTGGCCTATGACCTTTTAAATTTGAGATCAATTATACTGGCTGTGTAATGGAAATGTTCTGTAGTTGCTTTGAATAGTTCCTCAGTTTTGTTCTTGTGTGATTCCATTTCTTAATTAGATCAAGCCAGATTTCACTGAAACTGTGCCAATAATGCCATCAGCTCATCTGTCAAATCCCTCCAAAATTTCCTTCAATTGCATTTGTAAGTTTAGTGTCTTTCTGTAGATTCTTTTGAGCATGCTTGGTTTTTTGCATTGAGCAATGAAGGACTTTGATCAAATTTTCACACGCCCTTGGTAGTTCAATGCAAAGGTAGAGATCAATTTTCCTGAGAGCTCAACTGAATGTGATTGCAAATGGGAAGATGGAGCGTCAGTCTTACATTTTCTAACAACCAAATAGGGTGATAGTTGTTGCAGAAGTCTTATTTTTGGATTTCAGATGTGTTCTACGAGTGTGTTAAGTGTACTACTTTATCAAAAATACAGTGCTGAACACACATTCATCATACATTTTCAAAATAATTGCATGAGGAGTTCTCTCATCTTTTTTTTTTCTGTCTTTCAATTTTTTGTTTTCTGAGCAAATGGAAGAGATTTCTTAAACTTCCTTCTGTGTGCTTAGATGACATACATAATCAGCAGTTTGGACACACTTTTCTGCTGTTTAAATTGAAAACATAGAATCAACATAATTCAGAATAAAATGAAATCCCTCAACAGATGAGTATAACTGTTAATCCGACCCAAGGACTAACTCAATACCTTGCATTAATATCAGTGTTGATTATTATAGTTTTTCTTTTTTTCCTGTATTTTTTCTCTTGCAACTTCTAGTGCTATACTTAAGAGTTATTCTGTCCAGTGGAGTAAACTCAGGGAAAAATACTTCAATCATTTTTTTAAATTACTTATTTTATATGTAGAGGGATATTTTGTTTGCATATCACAAGATTGCAACTTTTTTGTCAAGTTGAATTTAAGCCTGTCATTTGTTGAAATGTCTTATTGCTATTTGCTTATTGATATTTGCTATTCTTTTTGTTTTTACGAGAAAAGACAGCTCCTGATAAATCTTGCGTTGTAAACCCGCTGGAAGTCTTGGAACAACATTTAACTTAACTATTATCATTTAGATGTTTACTTCATGTGCTGAGAATCATGATAGTATCAAAAATGTCATTTACAGAATCATCAAACTCGCCTTTGTTCTGCTTTTTGATTTCATTAGAAAGTTTAATTCAAAGTCATGCTTGATGTTGAAGAACCCAAAAAAACCCATATGAAATGAACATGAATTCTTTGTTTTACTACTTATCTCATTCTGACGGTGTTTGTTTTAGTGTGAAAAAATGGTTTTAATTACTTCAGTTAATTCAGTGAATTATTTCCTACTATGTACTTCAGCTCTAGGCATATTGAATGAGAAATTTATACATGCGTGTTTAGTAATCATTTCACTAATCTTGACTTGCAGTGTTAATCAGTAGATTTCACATTTACTACAGGTAAAACTAGAAATGATCTAGTGAAATCAACAGTGTGAAGGAAAAACAAAAAAGATGAACTAGCCAGATTTTATGTAGAACCATGTTGTCATATATCCTGTTTACTTTCCAGAAGTTTCTGGTTTCCAGTCATCTGTTTTCCAGTTTTTTCTGTTAAAATTCATAAATCCACCTTGTCTTCAGCACCCTATGACAGTTGACTCTGTAGGCTAGCCACACCATTTTCCCCAGTCACCAGTAACTTTACTCGCTTTTCTTCCTCTCTAGATTCCTAGGCAGTTCTGTAACTTTCTTATCGTTTCCTAATAACAAGATCCTTGGTGATGTCACCACTTCCCTTTCTATTTTTAGAATAGTTTTCCTTTGCTGATATGAGGTGTTTAGGTTCTAATTTCAGAGTGATACAGAAATGTAAAAAGATAGATCAGTGGATGGTGTATTTTGGGTTTTGATATTCCACCCTCCAACAACTCTGCCCTCCGCAAGCAAAACCCATCTTGTTCTGTCCATATGTTCTCCATATTAGTGAATACCAGTATTCGTTAACTTCTCCTGACCGCACCAACCAACTTACTCTCTATATAACATGATATGGCACATTGGATCCATTACCTCTGTGGTGGAAACTCCTGGTTCTTCCCTACATCCATAAAAGAAACATTCCTGGAGAAAATAACTCTTCACTCCCCCTACTCTTTTTCCAGAACTGCTGTCTGAGGGAGAAGGAATCTCTCATCCCTTCACTGTGCTCCAACCGGAGAAAGATTCTCTTAGTAGTATTTCTTCTGCTTAGCCAATGGAGGGGAGATTATTATTGGACTGACTGTGAGGACCTACAGCAGGACTCTGGCTTTTTCTACTGAAACCTTGCTCCAGATTGTTACTTACGTCTGATTTCATCTAAAGGATTGTAGGGAGTTTAGTTTGGCTTTGTCAATGAATAAAGACTCCTGAAGAATACATCTTTCTGGGAAAGAAAGCCTACTCATCATGAGCTTTGACTCTCTGTATCACTAGCTATGAGGCAGTCCTAGGTATAATGTTTCATTTGTCAGCATGGTGAAACGTGATATTACGTGATTAGTACATTAAATGACATCATTATATCTTATTTTTCTAAAGTTCTTCATAAACCATTGTACCTTTTTCATTGCTTCAATGTTTTTTAATATTACAGAAGTCCTTTTGTGTTTTGTGAAGCTGAAGTGGAAACCTTTCTTCTTGCTTCCAGTGTAATGCCAGGGACTGTTTTTCCAACACATACCACGCCTTTGGAAAATTTTGGTAAACTTTTTTTTTTGTAAGTTTTATTTATAGTTCATATAAACTGTTGTCCCACTATGATTCTCTAAATTAGATGAAGTGTTCCGTTATAAAGAAAAATTGTAATCAAATGCAGTGCAGTTAGTAAGCTTCAAACCCAGATATTTTCATAATCAATTTTCAAGGTTAAAATTTAGGAGGTAAACTGTTGTGCCAGTTTCCAAATAATTGGTCAGTTACATAAAACACTTTGTTTTCTTCATTTAGTGAAGAGCAAAATGTTTTCTATATAAAATTTTCTTATATAATTCTGTATATCAAAATTATATGAATCTTATATTTACTCTTGTAACCTTATCAAACTTGTTGAAAGGATGGATATAAGTTTTGCTGATATGTTATATATTATTTAACAACCTAGACTGTCAGTGCTCTATTAAATGTTGTGAAGAAAACAGTCTTGTACAGGAGCAAGAGGAGTGGTTTAGATTAGTATTTAATTGGTGGGGCACAGCCTGTCACCAAAAAGTGAGGGGGAAAAACTGGCAGAATTGTTTGATCTTTAAGATCCAGTAGGAATTTGGGGCTGGGGTAGCAGCGAAGGAGCATACTCTCCCTCCTGCTGCGGTAACTGCCATCTAGTCCCTGCTCTAGTCCCTCCTGCCCTCAAATCCAGTTAGAATGGAGATCTTCATCCTCCCCACAACCTGCACAGCTTTGAGATGTGGGGAGCAGAGCTTTCAGAGACAGCGGAACTATCATCAAAACCTCTTTGAAGCAGTATTGCCTCAGAGCGAAGTGCTGGGCAAGCAGAGAGAGACTTTGGGGCTTCAATGCTAGCGGCAAAAACAGGGAAACCGCTACCAAGGGACAAGAGGAGGGGGTGAGAACAGCTCCAGCAGTAAAAGTACAAAATTGTAGCAAGCAAAAACTTTACCCCTCTCTTGGGTTGGGGGAGGGAGAAATTGACTCTTCAGGGCTCCACTGTTTAACAGTGCAAGTTAACTGGCTTTCTTTCCCCTCACCCCTGTCCATTTTCGTATCCTGCATCCAGTAGTGATAGGTGAACATGTTAGCTGGATGCCACTGCTAAAATTCTCAGTTACTAAGTAGTTATTATTGACATTTAAATTATAACGGTTTTCAACTGGGTGTCAACTTTGCAATTATTAAAGCCATATAATATCCTCAAAGCTATTGTTTCACTCCATCTGCAGATTCAGGAGCACATTTCAGTAGTTCATATGTTAAAGGCTTTCTTCACCTTAAAGGGCTAGAAACTTAAGGTTTGTCCACGCCTGGGAGTTATACCAGAATAGCTACAGTTCTATAGTTATTCTGCTATAGCTGTGTTGGTCAATTTTGCCATACAGCCAAGCCTTAATATGCTTTAAATTAAACTCAGACAGAAATTGGAGCCAGTAGAGAGAAATTCGGGAGAAACATAAAAGCTTTATTATTGATTCTACTTTTAAAATTGGGGGAGGGGAGTAAATTTAAATATAACTTGAAAAATTGGTTAACTTTCATACACTTCCTCTCTTTGGGGCTGGTCCTATTTTGTGGTTGCAGATATTTGACTTCGGAACTTGATCCTCTTAATTGAAGGTGGGGTCAGTAATTAAGAAAAGGGCTCTTCTCAGGATGCTTAGGGACTGCCCTACAGTGATTGAGATGTGGGATAAGAAAGCACATGATTCCAGCTGCTCTTTTTTTAAACATGGAACTAGGTTGATGGGAATCCGCTGCAATGGAATGTGGGAGTGCTAGACTTCTCCCCTGAAGTGAGAGGGCTTCTCTATTAGACTGCACCAAAAGTAGAAGTGTATACATTTTTTCATTTGAAAAGTTAATGAAATAAAATATTGAACATTATTTTATTTAAACAGGTCCCAAATTGTTATTCATATTGGGCCTAATTAGGGTTGATAACGCTAGCAACTCTTCAAGTGTTGTTGACACTGCATATACCTGATGCAAGACAGGGAACTAAAATCTTCACATTGCCCACTGTAAGAAGTACAAAACACTGAGTTCAGGTCTTGTCAGGGAAATAAGAGGAAATGATTTTCACACCATTTAAAAAAAAATCTTTTTTTTATCATGCCTATTCATTTGTTCTCTTTATTAGAATTCAATTTTGTATTTACAAGTATTTCACTGACTTGAAAAGGGAGCTTGGACAGGCACCCACAAGATATTCATTTATATATGCTTACGCCTTGTCTGAACTAGAATTTAAAGATGTTCTTAGCTAACACATTTTAATAGTCTAATGTGAATAAGGCAGTGTAGGGTTTAATGCATGCTGAATTGGGAGAATTGAAATTTACAGAGCAACCTCAAAAAGACGAGACCTTAAAGAAACAATTGTCGGACCTAATCCAGGTTTTCACCATTCAGGATGTGAGCTCTGCTTGAAGACTTAGGCCTGAGTCTACACTATAAACTTCGGGTATTATAATAATTTACAGATGTGAGTTTTTTACAACATTTTTATATAGTGACTGCTTGCTTGGTGATATCATTTCAGATAGCTTTAGTCACTTGGCATTCCTTCTGAGAGTTTGGGGTCTCCATTTAATATTTAATATCCATTTGGTTTCCTCTTCATCTTAAACACATATTCCTTATAATAGTACTACTTGTCACCTGTTGTGGCAGATTCTCTGTCCCTGGAAATATTTTAAATCAGATTTTTTTTCTAAAAGATATGCTCTCGTTCAAAGTGAAAATAATTCAAGATATTCTTATTGTGGCGCTGTCAGGAATTTTTTAAATAGTTTATTGGTTAGAAATTGCCAATTTGTGGAAACCAAAACTTTTCCTGTGAAAAGGGCTTTCAGGTCCAGGATGGAATTTCAGAGGAGAGAGAGGATCCAATAGTCAGATGGTTAGGACACCTCACCTATATTGTTAACGGTTTCACTGCAGATCATTTTAGCAAAAAAAGCAAATGTGCTTACCATCCCGCATGCTTTCCTGGGTGTTAGAAGTCCCAGTTGTCCCTTTTCCAGCTACCAAAACCTCCCTATTTGCTATGACAACTTTTTAGGCAGTGCCAGTACAAAAATATGTGGCACATTGAAAATTCAAAATTATGGACAATACAAAGTAAAGAGAATATAGTATCATACCCACAAAAGGGTACTGTGCTTCTTATAATATTTTTCATATTACTTCATTTTTAAATTTGCCAGAAGCTGCTGCAGAATTTGTTGTTCACTGTTAGTCACTGTAGTGCTGCAGAAGTTGGGGAGCCTAACAACAGAGTTTGGGTGCTCCATGGCAAAGTGAAATTAGAGTCCCATTTATAAACTGAATTTAAGATTTTATTAGGAGTTATGCTATTATTTACATTTGTTAATTAACCACTTTTCATATGGTAATTCACAGTTGCATTGATGCCCATTTAAAAAATGCATCTTGCAGCAGCATTGAACGTTAGCACTCTGGAGCTGCAATAAGTCTTATGCTTGAACTGGCAAATTCTGCTGTAAATTAGCCACTACAGGTGGTGAACAGTAACTTTTTTTTAAATGGCATTCATTCAAACTCTTCAAATGGTAATAAGAAGACTCGCTGTGGTGAAACATGGTTGCTTGTTTTGTTTTTGAATGCAATTGCTACCAGTGAGCATTGCCAGTACATCTACAAAATGTTGTTGTTTTAGTCTATTTCTCCTTTTGAAGAAACAGTATAAATTGGACAAATGCTAGATTTTAGCCCTGGTGGTGTCTTATACCAAAATTTATATTGTGCTACACATCATTATCTGTTCTTCATTAAACTTAAAATACCATGTTTGCGTTCACATTACATTTAATTAATATATTTACTAAATTTACTTTTTTATATTAGATCCTTCAGGAAAGAGATATGCTGTTGCATGTACACAGGAAGGAGAGGAGAAAAAACAAGCCTCTGGCACTTCTGGTACTAGAGGAACAAGAAAGACGACTTCAAATACTACTCCTAGAAGATCTGCACGGAACAGAAAACCTGAGACTATGAGTCAGTCTCACAGCTCACCAAGATCAAGTAATTCTGGATGTGATGCCCCCAATGACGATAACTCAGCTATAAATGTTCCTTCTGCAGAATCAGAAAAACCACTTTCAAAACGAAAGTCTAAAAGAGGAGTTAAACAGCAGGTACCTTTGGTTAAAAAGAAACTTAGAAGTTCTCTGCGTTCTGAAAAATCATCCAGTGATTCAGTGGAAGATGATGAAGCTGTGGAATCTGATACACATCCAATATTAGATAAAGACCACCTGTCGGATATTGAAAGCAGTAACTCTTGCCTTACGCACAAAAATAATGCAAAAACAGAGTCTGCTAATGGCTTAGAAAGCTGCAGTGAAAATGTAGAGAGTGAGAATCTTACGAGAGACTGTGACAAAGAACAGGATACCCTAGAAAATTCAGATTCAGATTCTTGTATCCAAGAACCTCCTGTGTTAACCTTAGAGATTCAGAAATGTGAAATAAAAGATGTTAATAAAAATGCTACAGATTTTGAAAGTAAAGATGTCTGTGAAAATATTCCTGAACAAATAGAACAACCAGTGGATAGTCACAGAGATCAATTACTTGAGGATTCAGTAACATCTACAAAAGTAGATCAGACATTAGATAGTCCCCAAGATGAATTGCCTGAGTATCCAGAATCTGTGGCAAAAGTAGATCCATCTTTAGATAGCCCCAGAAATGAATTGAGTGAGCATCCAGAATCCATAGAAATTGATGATTCTGAGGACAAAGAACAGTCTGCAAATTGTAACACTGAAAATATTGAGAACATAAAAACTGTTCAAGATACTGAAACAGCTGTATTAATAAATGTTTCTCTAGACATTAACAAATTGGACCAGTCTTTAGAAGAGGAGCCCATACCTGTATGTGAAGAGGCCAGAACTACAGAGTTACTCAAGGTGAATGTTGAACAATCTAATAAACATTTTAATGAGGATAACAGTGAAATGATACCAATGGAATGTGACTCGTTTTGCAGTGACCAGACTGAATCTCAAATTGAACAGCCACCACTGGTTGATAGTATAAAACAAGAGGAGGCAAGCTCATTGCAGCAAGATTCCGAAAACTGTGTATCACACTCAGGTCTTTCTGACAAAAAAGATGAAGCTTCTTCTCAAGAAACAGAATGCTCAACAGAATTTAAAAAAGATAAAAAGCCTCGAACTAGAAGGTCTAGATTTCACTCTCCATCAACAACTTGGTCTCCTTCCAGGAGAGAGGGTGGAAAATCTCAGTCACCATCTCCCAAAAGAGAGACTGTCAGGGAGGGCAGGAGGTCTCAGTCACCCGAAAGGGAAACTGCCAGGGAGGGCAGGCGATCTTCTTCTCGGTCTCCAAAAAGAGAGACTGTCAGAGGGGGCAGGAAAACACCATCTCGGTCTCCTAAAAGGGAGACTGACAGGGAAGGCAGAAGATCTCTTTCTCGGTCAAGAGTTAAAGATTCCTCTCCCAGGCAAAAATCTAGGTCTCAAAGCAAAGACAGGGATAGTGAGAGAGATGGACAAAGGAGAGATCATGACAGAGAGAGAAGAAATAGGAGATGGTCAAGATCCCGGTCACGATCTAGATCAAGATCCAGATCAAGAACAAGAAGTAAGGGTCCTTCATTCATTAGGAATGAGAGAGATGGTCACTCTCCTCGGTGGAAAGAAAGATGGACAAATGACAGCTGGAGAAGTCCCAGAGGAAATGATAGATACAAAAGAAGTGAACAGGAGAAACAGAATGAAAATCTGCAAAAAGAAAAAGACCATACAGACAAAAGTACTGATGAGCAATGTTCTTCTGAAAAGCATAAGAATGATTGTCCAGACTGGGTAATGGAAAGGATAAATTCTGTTCCCGAAACTAGGAGCAGAGAGAGAGACAAATTTAAAGATCCACAATGGGAAGAAAATAGACACGATAATTCAGGACATTCTTGGAATAAAAACTTTGGTTCAGGTTGGATTTCAAATCGTGGCAGAGGCAGCCGTAACAGAGGTGGCCGTGGCAGAGGCGGTTTTATGTATGGAGACCAGAATGAAAACCACTGGCAAAATAGAAAACCCCTCTCCGGAAACTCAAATAGTTCCGGGAATGAGACTGCAAGGTTCCCAGAACATCAACCATACAGGCGAAAGAGTGAACAAGATTTTTCTTTTGATACACCTGCTGATAGGTCTGGGTGGACATCTGCATCTAGTTGGGCTGTAAGAAAGACTTTACCTGCAGATGTACAAAACTATTATTCAAGAAGAGGGAGAAATTCCTCAAGTCCACAGTCTGGATGGATGAGGCAAGAAGATGAGACATCTGAGCAAGGTATTCATTTTTTTATCTGATTTTCATAGTGTTTAAATGGAGAAAATGTCCCCCCCCCTTTTTTTTAAAAGAATACTAACAAATCCTATGTGAATTTGACACTGTCCCTTTACTGTTTTGTGCAGCAAAGGCTAGCTAGTAGTCACACAACACACAAAATTGGCAAAGCCTACTAAGAAGGGAGGCCTTTTTTTCTCCACCCGTTTGTACGCTATAAACACTCTTGGGCTGGATGTTCAGTAAATTAAGAACTGGACTTTGGTTGCACCGTAGTCCCAAAGACTCAACCAAATATGTTCCTCAAGAAAAAGAAAAAAAAATCCGTGTATATGTTTTTTGCTCATTTGAGTTTACACACACTGTGGTATTGTTGGTAGAGAATGAACAGGAGAGAAATGTAATGAACTACTTACCGCCCTTTTTTTTTTTTTTTTTTTTTGAAAGGGTGATTTCTTCAAGGAAGACTTAATAGTTATCAATGAAAATATATACAAGTTACAGATTTGATCATGTGTTAACTTGATTGCACTAACTATAATGTAGCAGTCAGCATTTTTAGAGTGAAACTGGCTTTCATGTTATAAAGTATTTATAAATCCAAAAATGTCTCATGCTCTTACTAATTAGCAGATGGCTCTTGACTGACCTAGAGGGAGTCCTTGTTTACCCCTACCTTGATCCTTTAGTTTTTGACATCACAATTATCACTGTGCACAGATTGTTGCAATAAACATAGGATTATTATTTAATTACAAGAGCAAACAGAAAAAGAAGTCCTCATTTGTACAGAAGATAATTTTTTCTGATACACACAACTACAGTAATATAAAAGGAACTAAGAGAACTAAGAGTAAATAAAACATTTTATATAAGTATTACTCTTTTTTCCATATTTGTTACAGTGAACATCCCCACCCAGTGGGACTGTAATGTCATTTTCATTGTTTCTTGTTAAATTCATAAAAATATTCTGGGCTGAATAAACTATGAAGTAGAAGGCTAAGGAGTTATTAGCTCAGGATGAAGTTAATTCTGAATTAGTGGAAAGCTCCCTCAAGTTACTAATACTCTGAAATTGTTATGAAATATGTGAATTAAAAAATTTAAACTACAGAACACAAATGGGATGTTACATAAAACTTACAAAAAATTTCCTACCTTTGCTCTCGTCCTGTTTCTTCACCCATTTTTTTCTTTCTCCGTCTCTGTTCCTAATCCCTACTTTCTACATGTCCATAAAATCCTCTTCAAAATAGCCCAATGTATTTTTGTTGTTAACTGAATTTGGAGGTAGAGAATTAAATTCTTCCATTATAAACTCAGTAAGACAGAGCCATGTTGGCCTATAGAAAAGGAGGCATGTGTAGGGAGTGTGAGGCATAAGAGGAAAGGTCAAATCTTGATCTCCTTGAATTCAGTGACACAGTTCCCACTGATTTCAATCATGTACAAAGAAGGAAAGTGAGCCAATGGATTTTTAAACAGTGCAGCAGTTTCACAGTCCCAGCTTCTTAGCTTTTGAGGGTTTACTACTTGCATGTCAATTTTTCTTTTTTTTTTTAATGTATTTATTTATTGCCTTCTGTTGAAGGGGAGAAGTAAAGTTGAGGTTAACACTTATTTATTTCTGGCACGAAGTGTGACCATTGTGAGTAAGGGAGCATATCGCTATCCTATACAGTTAATATTCCTGAAGTCTGGATAATAAGCACTCTTAGCCAATCAGAGTATAAATATCCTTATACTACAGAACAGTTATTAGAAATAACTATAGCAAGGTTGTGCAGATCAGATGCCCAGAAATGCATACATGGGAAAATGTTTGTTTCAGTAATGACGATTTGGGTGATGTGTGCTGCATTCCTGCACTTGGACTGTAACAAATTTTAAGCTGTGGTATAAATGAGTAGTGGGGGAATTCAAAGTAAAGGCTCTCAGAGGAACCTGAACTTTGTGACTCCTTAAACCTCTAAATTGGTGTTTCTTGGGGGGGGTCTCTGTTCTCTATAGAAATGTATTTTGTACTTTTTAAATATTCTGTTTTTTTAATAGATCCAAACCTCAAAGACCAAACAAACCAACCAGGTGATGGCTCTCAGCTACCAATAAATATGATGCAGCAACAAATGAATGTAATGCCACAAGTGAATGCACAACACCAGCCTATGAATATCTTCCCATATCCAGTGGGTGTTCATGCTCCTATTATGAACATCCAACACAATCCATTTAATATTCATCCCCCGCTGCCCTTGCATCTCCATACAGGAGTACCTCTCATACAGGTAGCTGCTCCTACCAATGTATCTCAGGGATTACCTCCACCTCCACCTCCACCCCCACCATCTCAGCAAGTCAGCTACATTGCTTCACAAACAGATGGAAAACAATTGCAGGTATGTTTTTCAGAAATCAAGGTCTAATCAATATAGCCGTAAAACATAGTTAAGCAGTGTTACATCTATCAAAAATATCTTTTATTAAAATACTATAAAGCTTGTCAAATATATAGTAACAGTTCTTCCTCCCCCTGAAAAAAGGTGATAATGAAGTATTTATGGGGAAATGGATTGGCTCTGAAACATCACTTAAAAACGTTAGTCAGAATACACAATTTTTACTCTTTTTTTTTTTTGTAGTTCTGTAGCACCCAGAGATGTCAACCAAGAATGGAATGTTGCATAGTTTTCTAATAGTTTGTCCACTATCAAATTGTGTGTACACAAGAGATTTCAATTCTAGTAGTTTTTAGAAATTGGATACTAAATTATTTTGAATATTTTTCCAGTTTCCGCAGAGTGATGGCTTTATCCTCTGGGAAGGTTTATATATTTCGTAGTATGAGGAAGCTTTTGTTGTCTCATTTAACAATCCTCTAAATCGGTGGTTCCCAGCCTTTCTGTTGGAGCCCTCTCTTGGGATGGATCAGCACAGGGTTACCCCTATAATGTCCCCTTGCACCATTTCCTTATGCCATTGCTTGTATCTGTTTTTTCTTTTCCAGTCGCCTTTTTTTTCCTGTGTCTTCATCCTTGTTTCCTTCTAATCATTTTTACTTTTTTTATTTTGTTTTTTTTCCTATTTTGTATAGTTTCTGTCCCTCCCCTTTGATGCTGTAGTCCCTACCCCAATTCTCCAATCATCAGAAGTCTCAGTTCTGCTGGAGATAGTGGGGCATCTCTTTGTGCCTCATAAAGTTGGTAGTTCCTGTGGTGCTCCAGAGAAGTGAAGTTTGGGCTGGTGGGCTGTTGCCTTAGCGTTCAGCTCTGTACATGTGAGCTTCTCCCACAACCAATCATGACATTAGGAGCCACACAGGAATGCTGAGGAACAGTGGGTGGCTTTCAAGAGGTTACCGAACACATTACTTGAACACACAGCAGCACATTTGCAGTGTGTGGAAGTGGATCTGGGGTCCTGCAGATTTTCTCATCTGTGCTGATCCTCAGCCTTAGCCTGTGACCCCAAACTAATCTGGCACCCTTCCCTCTGCATCCTAGGTTGGGAAACTGTTCTAGAAGCTGTTCCTTTTCCATTGCTGTCACTCATTAATATTCACAGCCTCAACATCACAGAAACAAATGGGAACAACCATAGGAAATATTGACTTGTATGAATGAACATGACACATTTCAAATGTTTTGCAGACACAATGGTAAAATACTAGGATAACAGACAATCAGCCTGCATTTTAATTTGGTTTAGGTCTGCTGTCTGAAATAATTAAAACTAGATTTTTACAATGGGAAATTCAATCGTCTTATCCCAGAAGCATGAGAGAGCTGAAGTGTTTCTGTGAACCCTTCACTAACGGAATTGTCCAATGACTCAATAAATATGACTGTAAAGACATCATATTTAGTAAAATGTGTTGCTCCAAAGTATGCTGAGGAACTGAGACTCTACTGTTGTCTGCGTGCTGCCCCTCTCTATCACTATGGAATGGTGTCTGTGCTGAATCCTGAATCTGTTAGCACCTTGTAATGCCATTGACTATGAGAGACTGAGGCCTGGTGTACATTTAAATTAGACCAGCCTAGCTATGTGGCTCAGGGTTGTGAAAATGTTGCACCCCAATCACCACAGTTAGGTTGATCTAACCCCCAGTGTAGATGCAACAATGTTGACTGAATTCTTCCATCAACCTAGCTATTGCCTTTTGGAGAAATGGATTAAATATGTTGAGGGGAAAAACCCCTTCTGTCAATGTAGGAAATGTCTATGCTGTAGCGTAGACATGCCCTGAGTTGCCTGAAGGGTCTTTAGAGAATACCTCTCTAATAGATTTGCTCCTTCTTTAGAGAGGTCTTTGAGGATAGTGTCACACAGTTACTTGTCCTTGTGTGAGTCCTGCAACATTCTTATAAACACTGAATAGGAAGGAAAAACTGGAAACCACTAAGGAAGGTTAAGGATTGTTTTAACTGGATTGTTGTCATTGTAATGTTGATATCCAGCTCTATATCTCCTTTTCATTTGAACTCAAATTCTAGTTTCATTACTGCCCAATCTGGATAAATATAAACTGGCTGTGACTCAACCTGCCTAATACAGAAGTGATGCTTGTAGGGAGAAGTGTTTGGAGCAGCAGGCAAGAGGCAGCATTTGCACCAATAGGAGCTGTTGGCACCATTGTTATTCCCTGATTCCAAGGAAGCAGCAATGGTCCATTGTGCCTTTTGCTGATATTTCGGAACGGAAAATGGCTTTTCCCCAGGTGTAGACTTCAGTGGTCATCTGATCTCTTCTCGTCTTGACTGAGCGCTAGCGATGGCTACTCTTGAAGTTCACAAGAAACTCCATCTCTTGCGAAACACAGAATCAAACCTTCTAAGACATATGGACAAACATTCTGTCACCTAAGCTCAAGCACTTGCTTAAGCTCTCCTTTTTGTGTATGCATTACAAAGTGTTGGGGTCTAGGAACTGATTTACCTAACAGACACATTCCTGTACATGGCTATGAGAGCCAAAAGTGTCTTGGAAGTACCTGCCTTCAGAACTTAAATTTGAACATGTCCATTTCCATTTGCAGCACCATTCTTGGGAATTCTTTCCCAGTAGGTAGAAGTCCACCAGAGCCAGGGTCTAGCAACTTTAATGATACGATGTAAGGTGCATTTATTTTGTTCAGGCTTTCATTAACTGTTTTTGTTCTTGTGTGTGTTAATCTTTATATAAAAATGGCTGACTGCTATAGCAACAGCTGATGTAGAAATTAGCTGCTAAAACCAAGTATCTGTGGTATTCATGCATTTATTACACTTGCTGAGAGTTCTAGAAAGTAACAGTTATTGAATATCTGAAGAATAATGTATTAACTGATGGTAACTTTTTAAAACAGGGTATTCCTAGTGCTCCTCATGTAAGTAATAACATGAGTGCACCACTCTTGCCTGCTCCAACAGCAGTCCTGGGAAATGTGGGAACAGTTCAGGGACCAAGTTCTGGTAATGCAACATCATCAAGTCACATCAAAACCTCTAATGCTGCTGTAAAATTTGCAGAAGGCAAAGTAAGTGTTACGGTGGAAGCCAGCGCAGATAGCTCGAAGAAAGACCAGGCAAGTTCAGAGTTGAGAGCAATATATATAATTCTACAGTGTTAAAAATTAGAGAGCAAATGTGTCGACCTCCTTTTTAATGCATGGGATACTTATTGCTGTCATCCTTAAACTTCTATGGAAACTGTATAATGACAAGAAACTAGCAAATTAACTTAATTTTTTATCTAATAAAATATTAATACTTTTAGAGCTGCACTTCTTAAGTACTTTAAAATATTTTAAAGTGTAATTAATTAGTAGGGCCACATTCTGCTCCAGATAGGTACGTGTGGTTCTCATTGACACCTGTGGAAGCTGGTTGAGTGTTCAAATATTAGGGCAGAACTTTGTCTCTGTTTCTGACAGCTTTAGTTTAAGAGAAACTTTCAGTCTGCAAAGCCTTTCTTACTTTGACTGTTAGAATTAACTTGAAATCTTCTCATGTTTAAAAAAAAAAAATTGCACACATACTTACCTAAAAATCAGGTCTTTTTCTTTTGACAGAAATTATTAATTCAAGAAAAAGCAGCACAAGAGGTAAAACTGGCTATTAAACCCTTCTACCAGAATAAAGATATTACCAAGGAGGAGTATAAAGAAATTGTGCGGAAAGCAGTAGATAAAGTAAGTTTTATTCAGGAATGACTTTTTAATCGCCTAAAAATATACATACATTAATATTTTAATTGATTGCCCCCCCCTTGCCCCCCAGCAATATTGGGAAAAGGGTGATGAGTTGAGGGTGCTCAGCACCTTGCAACATCAGGTACATTTGTTCATTTCATAGACAAAAAATTCTAACAGTGGCGAGTAGGTAGTATCTTGCCTTATTAAATTAATAAAACAGCCTTCCTGATTTAAGTTTTTCCCATCTTGGTGAAAGTAAGCATTATTTATCTGTGAGTGACTCTTTACTGACAGCTGTGAAGCATTGACAATGGTGTGTGTGTGTGTGTGTGTGTGTGATGCATATATTTCCTGTTGTAGGTTTGTCATAGCAAGAGTGGAGAAGTCAATTCTGCAAAAGTGGCGAATCTAGTGAAAGCATATGTAGACAAATACAAACATTCACGGAAGAAAAATCCAGAGGAAGCAGTCTCTGCTGAAAGAAAGAGAGAGTAAAATGGAAAAGAACTGAAAACGATCAAGATTAATCTGCAAAGTGCAATTTCAACATGAACCATTAACTGAAGATTATACAATTGATTGGAATCTGATTTTGATAAAATTATTTTTCAATGTAGTATATGTTTTGTTCTAAATAAATATAGATCTAACTGCAACTTCTTTATCCCTTTTCAAAAAAAGATGCTTAAAAGAAAGTAAAAGGTGTAAAGGAGGGTGCATTTTTATTAGGAATGTACGATTGTGTGGATACTAGCAGATGTACAGCATTTTGACTTGAATAATGAAGTGCGTAAAATTAGAAACTTCTAAGTACATTGGTTTTGGAACAGGTATGTACAGTACATGTAATCAGTCAGGTTAAAGATATTAAAGTAAGATTTTTCTCTTTGATTTTCCCCTAATTATAATAAAGATAATGTATTCCCCTGACAAATATTTCTAGTGTTAACTGGACAGATTGATTGCAGGGGTCAGTGTGTGTATATAAAAAACAAAACAAAACACATGGCTATGTCTGAACAGAAGAACTGTTTAGATACACACAAAAAAAAATTAATCATAAACAGTAAGATTCAGTGTCCAATATCATGGGCACTGTAATTCTATTGTAACACCAAATAAAAGTTATGCTGCTTGTTTTTGTTTTGTGACTTTTGTTTTAAGATGTTGGGACGAATCTGCTTAATTCTTATGGAAATTAACTGAAGGCTTCATTCAGTTCCAAGAGGTATGGTTCAAGCAACCACAGTACATATCTAATTCTTCCCTCATCTGGTAAAAGGGCCTAGGAAATTATCACTCTGTAGGATTGGATATTCAGGAGTATAAGCACTGGTTTTCTATAGCTCTTCAACTGTAGTGAACAAGACAGACTTCTGTATTAAGTCTTACTAGGGACTCTAATGACCAGAGGTTGCCAGTTGTGCCAATTTTAGTTATGTGAGGTATTTTATTAACTTGAACTATAGTTTTCAAGGGAATACAGCATAGACCACCGAACTTGTCACTAAAACTGCACAAAGGTATCCTAGGTGGCATACAAAATGTAGTCACATATGGTAGCTTTCATATTTCCCAAAACACTTTGCAATAAAGAGTTAGGTACAGATAGTCCAGTCATTCTAAAGGGAAACGTGGGAGCCATTAAGTGTGTTACAGGAATGCTTGCAATGTTGAGTAGAACCTGCTTTAAACTGAGAGGGTATGTTTGCCAGGACCTGGAGATTTTTTACCAGCTCTATGGAAAGAGCACCCATTCGGCTCCTTTTAACTTTCATTGGGACAGTGACTAGGGGTGCGGTAGATGGGACCTTGCTTTCCTTTTCCTTTTGAAGGGCAGCATTAACAAATGCAGTGCGAGTCCCTCAGTACTGCACTCTGGTGGTACTGTTGTTTGTGAGCCCAGGACCTTTGTGCTCCAACTAAAGGTCTCAACCGTGTGAATGTACAGTGCTGACACTTAGTGGTGTAATATACTTTGTTTTACCTTCTGGCATGTTACCATCCACATAGCCGTCTTTGATAGGAGACTTTCAAATGCTTGTCCATTCCCTTCCATGAGATGAAGGATAAAATAAGGGATATAGACGTATATAACTAAATGTTGTCACAAAACAGTTGATCACTTGTTTTTAACTTTCTGGAGACTTACTGAAGCATTTGACTTGCTATATTTATTTTTGTGTGCCTAAATCAAAATCTTATGTAAATTGGAGACTGATGGTATAATACATTTTCTACAGCCAAGCCATGTTTTAGATCTTTCAAAAGTGATTCAGTTTTAGACAGTTGTAGCAATTTGTATGAACTCTCAATCTATTTTAAGCTAAAATTGGTTAGCACTTTTTGACAAATCTTGTAGCAAATTGCTATGTCTATCCTGGTTAATCACGCCATGCGTACTTATTTTTATTGCATTTTCCTCCTCTGGTGAATTTTTGGAGTTTAATGATTTTTATATCTTTTTACTCTATACAGTTGAGCCTCACTATAATGCTCCTTTTAGGAAATAGGTAATTGTCCTTTTGAAGGGAAGTAGGAGGTGAAGGGCTGGAGGGATGGTCGCTTTCAACATGTTGTGGGCGGGAAAGCAGGATTTGTTAATTTTTGTTTCCACAGCTCCTGTCTGGAAGACAAGATGCCACTTACTACCACGTTCTAATTGGGGAAGTGATGATTATAGTGATGCTCCACTGTATTTCAAATTCTAATGAAGAGTATCTGATAGATTAGAATGTGATCAGTAAACCTTATTTTTTACAACTGAAATATTTAAGAATTTATCAGAAAATATGCAGTCCATTAAAATGGATGTTTAAATTAAAAATGCATTGCCTTAATACATAGACTATCCTATATTTTTCCAGAAAAATCAGCAAGGTCTACTTTAATATGACTGCATGAGAAGGCATGTGCTTTAACGTTGTGAACATCTTTTTGTTAAACGACTAGTATTAAAGCTGTGTTCCTGTTGATATTTATTGAAACTCTGTGTTAACCCCTAGTTGTTGGGATTTCCCAACATGCACTAATGCAAAATACGAAGTGGCAGCAGGAGCTCTGGGCCCAGTTGATGCTGAGAAGGTTGAGAAGACAAATTCATCTTATCTAAATTACCTTGAGAAAATTTAATAAATTGTTACATGTTTTATGAATTTAGGCAAATCACAAGGGGTTTCCCCGCACTCCTTCAAATGGTTTCACTGTGCAGGCTGCTTGAATGTCTCCTCCTAAAGCTGCATCTTCAGGAGCACAGTGGCTGGGTAAAGTCTATGCTGTGGTGTTTAAGGCTGGAGTGCTGTCTACTGAAATAATATTCTAAAAATAGTTTTATGTAGTGCATAATCTTTTCTAATAAATTCTTTTGACTAAACTTCAAATAATGTGTCTTTGGTCTTAAACTACGCTGGCTCAGAAGGTTTAATTTAAATGGCTAAATCTCCCACCACAGTCTGCCACAGGAGAGTTCTGAAATGAATTGCTGTTTTGTAGGCATATAAAACTAAATGGAAATTATTCTGCTGTATTTGCCTTCTCTAATCCCTAACTCTCTCCAGTTAGGATGGTTGTTTTCTGTATATCTGTACTTAATTGCGCTTTATAATGATTAGGTAAACGAGCTGTTGTGTTAAACACTTCACCACTTGTGCATGTCTCCCAAAAATTACACATTTTTGGCCAGAGTCTAACTATAACAAGAAGGTTTCACACCTTTCAGGTGACACTCTGGGAAAGGGTGTGTTTAAGAACAGAGGAGTCTAAAGGGTCATCTTTGTGCCCAGAGGGGCCCTGCAGCTGGACAGCAGGTTCCACCTCTTAGAAGGGTGTGTTAGACTGCAGGTCTGCACCCTGAGTTGTGTGCCTAGTACCCCCAAGATCGAGGTAGTGGGTGGACTCCCTTAGAGAACCAGCGACTTGATTTCCCCTCACAGCGGTCTGGTAGGTGGCCAGGAAGGGGCATTTGACCCATTAAAACTACAAACCTGCCTTGTCTATATAAGAGGTGAAATCTTGACTGAGGAGTTTTTACATTTACTTTAGCAAGGCCAGGTTTCACTCTACTACTTTAGTAATTGTTAATAGTTTTTCTAATGTAAAAGTGGCCTTGGTAGAGGGCAGTTTAGCAATGGTGAGGTAGTTTCAAATGAGGGCACTGTAGGACGGCATTCAGTTGCCTTGACTATGTGACCAAGGCTTTACTGTTGAAGGAACCTTAAGCCCTCTGTTTCATATTCAGGCTTTATTCTGTGGCCTCTCCTGAAGGACTCTATGGACTACAGGTTGAGAGCCACTAATTCTAGCTGAAAAACTGCCACAAGAACTGTGTAAGCTACTGCTCCAGGATATGAAGTTACAGTCCATTAGACTTTGACAGGAGACTGTTGTAAATGCAGTGAGTCACACTGGAGCTGTAATGTTAGGGAAAGGGGTGCCCATTCAAGATGTTCTAGCTGGAAAATAGATGATCCAGGATGAATAACGCTCTGAAGTAAGTAGGAGAAATGTGCACTCCTGTAAAAAAAAAAAAAAAAAAAAAAACACACCTTAGTCTTCTATTTAAGCTAATGAATTTAACCTCAGTATGCTATGTTTTTACAGGAAGCTGTTGTACAGATTAAATATACAGTTAACTAGCCCAAGAGCACACAAGATGGCTTGAAGAAAGGCATTGAAACTAAAATAAATGCCTACTCAGAAGATTTCATTGGTTTTAAATCACATCTTTAAAATCTAGTTAAACCAGGCAAATGGCTCTTAATTCAGTAATAAGCTTTGTTTCAAATTGCATCTGAGAGCATGGTCTAAACTATAAAATTAAGTGGGCATAACTGTTGCTCAGGAGTGAAAAATCCACAACACCCAAAATCTGTAATTAAGACAATCCAACCCCCAGCATAGACAGTGCTAGGTCAACAAGAATTCTTCCATCGCTCTAACTATCGCGTCTCGAGGAGGTAGATTACCTACATTGTTAGGAAAACCCCACCTCTTGCTGTTGGTAGTGTCTACAATGAAGTGCTACCGTGGAACAACTATGCTGCTGTAGCATTTAAAGTGGAGGCAAGCCCTTAGTTAAACCCCTCTAACTTTCTTGTGTAACGCAGTAAGCAGCAGGGTCATGCATCCTCTCTTGGGAATCCAGCTGTTCAGTGTAGTGAGACCCTTACACAGCCACCCTTAGTTCCTTTCTGCTGCTGAAATACCAGCTAAGGCCTTTAAAAAGGGAGGAAAGAAGCCTGGATGAGTGTGACTCTGCACAGGCAACATGCCTGGGCAAACTCCAATTACAGGTGAGGAAACACTTTTCCCTAATCCAGAGCCATCTTTATGGAGCCCATGTTTTGAGATGGACCAACAAGAACAACCCCATAGAGGAAAGCCAAGTATTTGAAGGCTGGTCAACTGCTCTCCTGAAACAGGTATCCCAACTTGGCTCTCCAGTCAAGGGCAGTGTGGAGCAACATGTGACCTGAACTTAAAGTGGCATCTTTACAGATTTAAGGGATGAAAACATTCCTTAAGCCTGCCCTCAAAGCTGCTTTACTCATAGTCCAAGGGATTCTGGTCTGGCACAATAGCCTTTATTACAACTCAGCAACTCCTGAAGTGTTTTCTTGCCTCTTAGATTCGGGGTTAATGTCACAACACTCTGGAGACTTATGCAAAGGATTTCTGCTAGCAGAGGAAAGCTTACATGCTCTGAAGGCAATGTTGTCTAGTTTCTCCGTAAGAACATGAATATTTTTTTAAAGATTGACCTCTTCATATTTCCAGCCCCTAATATTGTAAGGAAAAATTTTTCAGACAGCCTCAGCTCTAGTTTTATACTTGCTCATTTTATGCATGCGTATTTTAGTTATGTGTACATAAGTGCAGTAATAAGGTGCCTTGTTAGTACATTTGGTTGCACAAAAGCCTTTTTGTATAAGCAAATATGTGCACAAATAGGAGAAACATAGAAAGTTTATTTCACCCTAGGATTATGCATCTGACAGCTGGCAATAAGGGGTGGAGAACCCCCCTCATTGGAGTGAACTATGTCAAGGTTCAGGGAGAACAAAGCAGGAACAAATAATACACCAGCTGAAGAGGCTTCTTATCTGTAACTGGAAGTACTTGGACACCTGTGGTCCCTATTTGTATTCCATGTGGGGTTGCGCATGTCTGCCCTGCACCTGAGTCCAGAAGTGTTTCTTAGCCGTGTCTGTTGACCCTAACATGCATAGTGTAGCCCTTTGCGCTCACAGCAGAAGGTGTAATAGGTCAGGCAGGGCAATGCCTCTCTAGGGGCCTGTTCTTACTTCTGTGCAGTCCTGGATGCAGCAAAGGGGATGGAGGGCAGGTATTGGAAGACAAATAGGGACCAGGCATTTTGAAGAACCGCCAGTTACTGGTAAGTAACCCCCTCTTCATTGTCAAGTGATGGTCTGTATATGTATTCTGTATGTGGGTGATTAGCAAGCAAGGGTTAGTGAGAGGATGCAATAGGAAGTGAGGTCTGTGGTACAGTTTAGCCTACAGCAGTGTTCATAGCAGCTACTTGCGCAATGCTGTAGGGGTCTGAACATGTGGACAGAACACTAGGTTGCTGCATGACAGATGTCTTGCCACGAGACATCCGTGAAGCAGGCAGAGTGCACTGGCATTCTATCAGACGGGTATTTTGAGTTGTGTGTAGCATTCGGGGATGCACCCGGTGACCCATTTGGAGATTCACTGCAGGAAAAGGGCTCGGCCCTCAGATTGGTTGGCAATGGACAAATTAGTTTCTGTGATGTGCAAAAGGAGTGAGTCCTGTGGAGGTAGAATGCCAATGCATGGCCATCAGTGAGGAAGTGCAGGACCCTGTCTGCGTGGGAGACGCGGTTTGGGGCAGAAAACAGCTAGGTGGATGCACTGATTTAGGGTGTAGGGGTAATGACACTTTGTCCTTGTGGAATACAATGTTTGGGGGGGAAAGGGGGTGGAAGGGCATGTCTGTCATGGCTGCCAGTTCACTGACCCATCTAGCTGAGGTAATAGGTAATTCTTGGCTACCAAGAATATCACCTTCATGGAGAGGTGGGAGAGGGAGCACGTTGCCAGTGGCTCAGAGGGTGAAAGAGAAGGAGATTAAGGTCCAAGAGGCATGTGGGTTTTAGTATTGGCAGGAAGGCATTGAGTAAACCCTTCATGAAATGGATGGTGGTAGTGTGTGCCATCCACAGCGGGGAGAAAGGCCCTGAACACTGCCAAGTAGACCCATGAAGAGCTGAGGGCAAGGCCCGACATTTTGAGATATGAGAAGGTAGTAGAGGAGATAGGTACAGATATTGTACTCAGTGGGTGGTGATGGCAGTGAGCCTGTGGCATGAAGCATCTTAATTTATCATGGTAGCAGGCCATGGTCGAGGCCCTCCTGCTCTGGTTAAGGATATGTCGCACTGGGTGGAGCATGCCATCTACCCTTGAGCCCCATCCAAATACCAGGCTAGGGGTGAAAAGGGCCCAGATTGGGATGCTGGATATTGCCTGGATCTCGTGTGCGATCTGGCAGTGTTCAGAGGAGGAGTGGTGCGCAGGTGCAGAGCCTGAGGAGATCCATGAAACAGAATTGACGGGGCCAAAATGGGGCTACGAATACCACAGTGACTTGATCCCAGCAGGTCTTGTGTAATGCTTATGGAGGGAGGGGAAAGGCATAGCAGATGTCACTCATCCAGGGGAAGAGGAAAATGTTGCCCTGTGAGTTCTCTGCTATGGCTCCCCTGGAACAATAAAGTGGCAGCTCTTGGTTCTTGGGAGTGGTGACATGATGCCACCATGGGGTGCCCCATTTGTCAAAGAGGTACCAAAGTGTGGCGGCATTTAACTCCCACTCAGGTTTGAGGTGGAGGGTCCTGGTAGGGACTTCTGGGTGCATGGGAAGTACGTAGCTTGGAGCATCACATGGTGCTTGATGCACCAGTTCTTTTTTGAGTGCTTGCTCATGTGCATTCCATGCTAGGTGTGTGTGCGCTGCTTGCACTGTTACCAGCGCGCACACACACAGAGTATGAAATGGACATGAGCAACACATCTTGAACAACAACAGTTATGGAAGGTCAGTAACCGTTTTTCCAAAGGCAGACAGACTCGGAGCAGTGGGAAGGTGACTTGGCGCTACCACGCTTGTTGATGTACACAACTGCTGCAATGTTGTTGGAGAGCAATGGAACGTGGTGGGACTGGGTGAGAGGAAAAATGGCCTGGCATGTGAAACAGACTGCCCGCAGTTCTATCATGTTTATATGCAGCCTGGCTTCTTGGGGTGTCCAGACACCCTCGCCATGTGATGATCTAGATTGGCTCATGAGGGAGGCCTTCATTGTAATGGTGGCCTGTGGGGTGGGAGGGAAGAAGGGTGTGTTGATCACACCAGTGGAAGGATCTGTCCTCCCTCTAAGGGAGGCCAGCACTGTCCAACCAATGACCGTGGTCTCCATCTGGTGCGTGTTGGGGCTGTAGATGGAAAAGAGTCAAAGGTAGAGGCAACACATGTGTAGACATTCATGCAGTACCACAGAGGCGCAGGTTGCTATATGTCCAAGGAGAGAGAGAATGGCAGACTGTGGTACATAGCCTGTGACTCAAGTCCATGATGATGGTTGTCGGTTGTGAATTGGTCCACCTGAAGAATAGCCCATGCCACAATGGAGTTGAGCCGTGCATCTACCAATGTGATATATGCCATCATGTGCCAGCAATGCCCCTCTGCCATGTACATTGGCCAAACTGGACAGTCTCTACGTAAAAGAATGAATGGACACAAATCAGACGTCAAGAATTATAACATTCAAAAACCAGTTGGAGAACACTTCAATCTCTTTGGTCACTCGATCACAGACCTAAGAGTGGCTATACTTCAACAAAAAAGCTTCAAAAACAGACTCCAACGAGAGACTGCTGAATTGGAATTAATTTGCAAACTGGATACAATTAATTTAGGCTTGAATAGAGACTGGGAATGGATGAGTCATTACACAAAGTAAAACTATTTCCCCATGGTATTTCTCCCTCCCACCCCACCCCCCACTGTTCCTCTGATATTCTTGTTAACTGCTGGAATTAGCCTACCTTGCTTGTCACCATGAAAGGTTTTCCTCCTTCCCCCCCCTCCCCCGCTGCTGGTGATGGCTTATCTTAAGTGATCACTCTCCTTACAGTGTGTATGATAAACCCATTGTTTCATGTTCTTTGTGTGTGTGTATATAAATCTCTCCTCTGTTTTTTCCACCAAATGCATCCGATGAAGTGAGCTGTAGCTCACGAAAGCTTATGCTCTAATAAATTTGTTAGTCTCTAAGGTGCCACAAGTACTCCTTTTCTTTTTGCGAATACAGACTAACACGGCTGCTACTCTGAAACCTGTCATTATGCAAGGCACTGAATTTAGCTGTATAGAGTGGAAATTATCAACTTCATGAAAAAACTCGCACAGATACAGACAGACATCATCTTCCTCTCCAAATGCAAACAGATGGACATCATACCAAAAGGACTGAAGGTAAAAAATCCATTACAATCTACATACCACACAGACTATGCTGACAGCTTGTGCCACACACTCTCAAAGAAACTGCGGAACCACCTGATCAACATCCTCTACAGCAAACAGGGAAAGATTAAGAATGAGCTCCCAAAACTGGATACTCTCATGAAGAACCAACCTTCCACACAAACTTCCTCGTGGCTGGACTTTACAAAAACTAGACAAGCCATTTACAAAACACACTTTGCTTCTCTACAAAAGAAAAAGGACACTAAGCTATCTAAACTACTATATGCCACAAGGGGCCACAACAATGGTTCCCGTAACCCACCCAGCAATATTGTTAATCTATCCAACTATACTCTTAGCCCAGCAGAAGAATCTGTCCTATCTCGGGGCCTCTCCTTTTGCCCCTCCACCCCCACGAACATGATACAGTTCTGTGGTGACCTAGAATCCTATTTTCGACGTCTCAGACTCAAGGAATATTTCCAACACACCTCTGACCAACATATTAACCCACAGAGACCTTCCTGCCAACACTACAAAAAGAAGGATTCTGGGTGGACTCCTCCTGAAGGTCAAAACAGCAGCCTGGATTTCTACATAGAGTGCTTCCGCCGACGTGCACGAGCTGAAATTGTAGAAAAGCAGCATCGCTTACCCCATAACCTCAGCCATGCAGAACACAGTGCCATCCACAGCCTCAGAAACAACTCTGACATCATAATCAAAAAGGCTGACAAAGGAGGTGCTGTCATCATCATGAATAGGTCGGAGTATGAACAAGAGGCTACTAGGCAGCTCTCCAACACCACTTTCTACAAGCCATTACCCTGTGATCCCACTGAGAGTTACCAAAAGAAACTACAGCATTTGCTCAAGAAACTCCCTGAAAAAGCACAAGAACAAATCCGCACAGACACACGCCTAGACCCGCGACCTGGGGTATTCTATCTGCTACCCAAGATCCATAAACCTGGAAATCCTGGATGCCCCATCATCTCAGGCATTGGCACCCTGACAGCAGGATTGTCGGGCTATGTAGACTCCCTCCTCAGGCCCTTCGTTACCAGCACTCCCAGCTATCTTCGAGACACCACTGACTTCCTGAGGAAACTACAGTCCATTGGTGATCTTCCCAAAAACACCATCCTAGCCAGTATGGATGTAGAAGCCCTCTACACCAACATTCCACACAAAGATGGACTACAAGCCGTCAGGAACAGTATCCCCGATACTGTCACGGCTAACCTGGTGGCTGAACTTTGACTTTGTCCTCACCCATAACTATTTCACATTTGGGGACAATGTATACCTTCAAATCAGCGGCACTGTGATGGGTACCCGCATGGCCCCACAGTATGCCAACATTTTTATGGCTGACTTAGAACAACGCTTCCTCAGCTCTCGTCCCCTAATGCCCCTACTCTACTTGCGCTACATTGATGACATCTTCATCATCTGGACCCATGGAAAAGAAGCTCTTGAGGAATTCCACCATGATTTCAACAATTTCCATCCCACCATCAACCTCAGCCTGGACCAGTCCACACAAGAGATCCACTTCCTGAACACTACAGTGCTAATAAGCGATGGTCACATAAACACCACCCTATATCGGAAACCTACTGACCACTATTCCTACCTACATGGCTCTAGCTTTCATCCAGATCATACCACTCGATCCATTGTCTACAGCCAAGCGCTACGATATAACCGCATTTGCTCCAACCCCTCAGAAAGAGACAAACACCTACAAGATCTCTATCATGCATTCCTACAACTACAATACCCATCTGCTGAAGTGAAGAAACAGATTGACAGAGCCAGAAGAGTACCCAGAAGTCACCTACTACAGGACAGGCCCAACAAAGAAAACAACAGAACGTCACTAGCCATCACCTTCAGCCCCCAACTAAAACCTCTCCAACGCATCATCAAGGATCTACAACCTATCCTGAAGGACGACCCATCACTCTCACAGATCTTGGGAGACAGACCAGTCCTTGCTTACAGACAGCCCCCCAATCTGAAGCAAATACTCACCAGCAACCACACACCACACAACAGAACCACTAACCCAGGAACCTATCCTTGCAACAAAGCCCATTGCCAACTCTGTCCACATATCTATTCAGGGGATACCATCATAGGGCCTAATCACATCAGCCATACTATCAGAGGCTCGTTCACCTGCGCATCTACCAAGGTGATATATGCCATCATGTGCCAGCAATGCCCCTCTGCCATGTACATTGGCCAAACTGGACAGTCTCTATGTAAAAGAATGAATGGACACAAATCAGATGTCAAGAATTATAACATTCAAATCCAGTTGGAGAACACTTCAATCTCTCTGGTCACTCGATCACAGACCTAAGAGTGGCTATACTTCAACAAAAAAGCTTCAAAAACAGACTCCAACGAGAGACTGCTGAATTGGAATTAACTTGCAAACTGGATACAATTAATTTAGGCTTGAATAGAGATTGGGAATGGATGAGTCATTACACAAAGTAAAACTATTTCCCCATGGTATTTCTCCCTCCCACCCCACCCGCACTGTTCCTCTGATATTCTTGTTAACTGCTGGAATTAGCCTACCTTGCTTGTCACCATGAAAGGTTTTCCTCCTTTCCCCCCCCTGCTGCTGGTGATGGCTTATCTTAAGTGATCACTCTCCTTACAGTGTGTATGATAAACCCATTGTTTCATGTTCTCTGTGTGTGTGTGTGTGTGTGTGTGTGTGTGTGTGTGTGTGTGTATATAAATCTCCCCTTTGTTTTTTCCACCAAATGCATCCGATGAAGTGAGCTGTAGCTCACGAAAGCTTATGCTCTAATAAATTTGTTAGTCTCTAAGGTGCCACAAGTACTCCTTTTCTTTTTGCAAATACAGACTAACACGGCTGCTACTCTGAAACCTGGCTTTATCTATAATTAGCATAATACATCTAGTGCATCCAGTTTATAGCTTAGTCACAATGTATGTTCACATTTAAATAATTTTTAATATCAGTAGGGATCCTGTAACAAGGCTCCAAGTCTCAGTATGCAGTAATACTTCAACCATCTCACCCCAGACCAGTGGTCCATCTAGTCCACTATTCTGCGTCCAGCAATACTGAGTACCAGATGCTTCAGAAGAAAGTACAAGAAACCATCAATGAAAAGAACTGACCATAAAGAAAATTAGTTCCTAGTGGTTGGCATCTGTTCTCAATCGTGAGGATTTATAGTCCTTACTTTTGTGATAATATTTCTAACTGTGACCCTGGATGTGCTCATTCTTCCTATAAAAGTCTAATCCTGTCCTGAATCCTATTAAGATGTTGGCCTTAATGAAATCTAGAAGTTATTAACATAATCAGCTGTCCTGGGTAGGAGGTGATAACTAGGAATCTAGCAATAATGCCTTTGGAGATCAAGATTTACAAGCAAGTAATTTTATTTCTTCAGAGGAACTAGTCATGATCGATCTCATTCTGGGTCATTACAAGCTGGAAGGATGTCTCCATCATTGCACCTGCATTGTCTAAAGTGATGTTGAGCCAGGAAGCCCAGGATATGACAGCCAGCATAAAATAATGGCGGAAAAGGCAACACCCCCTCCCAACAGAATATGTATAAAAGATGTTTGTAATTTATACATTACAGAGTTCCAGTTATTTCTTTACAGGCTAGACCCCGTTCTCAGCCTGGACTCATCCCTTGCCTTCCCGTAGCTTAGTTCCTTGGTTTCATCAAGAGTTTTCAGCAGTCTTCCTTCTCAGGTGGGGAGGCAAATGGAGAGTCCTGAATGCCTTGTTTCCCAGCCTTAAATAGAATTTACATAAGGCAGGAAGCCTTTGTTTCCAGTGGAAAAGTACCAGCTGTGTCCAAGGTGGTATTTTGTACCAGGTGACATTATCACATGATCTTGCAGTGTCAGAGCAACCATGAGACAAGGTTTATTTGCAAGGGCCACAGGAAGGAACTCCTGGGAATATAGGGGATTCACAACTTTGAAAACTCATTGTCTTTTCCTAACGGCCCATTAAGGGCCTTACTGTCTGGTGAGCATTTCCCAAGCACATACCCACACAGTTGTAATTGTTACATAGACAATATTCCTTACTTTAGGAATACAGAAATGATGCATGCATACAAATTGGATAAACACATTCAGTAAATCATAACCTTTTCAATGATACCCCATATGACCCATCTTGCATAAAACGTATCTTAGTCATGCCATATTCATATCAGAACAATATTTCTATGAAGAATATGGGGTGTAAGGTCACAGGTTCTATTCAACTTACTTCCTGGCACCCAAGAAAAAGGGCAGATGGAAATGAATCCGGTATTTCTGTCACCTCAGCCACTTCATCTGCAAGCCCAAGTTTTGGATGGTTGCTCTAGCAGCCATTATATTGTTGCTAGAAAAAGGCATGTGGTTTATGGCTCTCGATATGCAGGTTGCCTGTTTTCACATAGACATTCATCCAGCCCACAGAAGATTCCTGAGCTTCATGGTAGGCCATGCTAACTGATCAGGTTTCCAAGAGCAAATGGGACAAATGCCCACTTTTGTCAAAAACTGGAGTGCAGAGGAATGTGCGCGGGGAGGGAGGGGCAGCGATGCCAATCCTGCGCATGGGTGGGAGGCAGGGCCTGGGGGGCAGGCGGGCTCAGGTGAGCAGGAACACCAGCCCCAGCCTCACATGCAGGGGGGTGGCAGGGCTTGGGCGAGTAGTGACACCTGCCCCAGCCTTGCCAGGGCAGGTGGGGGGGCAGGGAGGAGTGTGTGGGGAGGGGTAGGGGGCTAGCATTTTCCATTGTGAAACATGGTCACCCTATACCAAGGTTAGAGAGACATGAATCTGTGAATAAAAGTGCAACTGAAACTCAGTTTACTCCCTTAAATATTAGTGTTATTTATTTGTATTGCCATAGGTCCTATAACCCCAGGCATGGACACCCCCCCTTGTGCTAGGGGCTGTACAAACACAGAACAAAAAGAGAATCCTTGCCCCCAAAGAGCTAAACATCGTTGGCAAGGCAAACTAGAGGCTGCTAACACAGAGATTTCTTACACACTGTTGCAAGACACAAGCTGAGAGAAGCAGCATCGTTCAGTGTTTAGAAGCTGTGACAAAGTGGAAATTTTTTGTAATATTTGAGGTACACATAGGAATCAAAGTTCCCCTCTGTACTTTTCTTTGCCACTAGTGGGGGTAAAAGGGTCAAGTCTTCTCCTGGAACAATGTAGGAGATATTAGGTGTGTGTGTCACCTCACTGCCTGGTGGAATGAATGAGTCATTAAAGAACTGGTTGAAACTGACCCAGATCAACAAAGGAAGCCCTCACTGACCCATCCACACTCAACAGCCGGAGGCTTCAGCAGCAGGATTGTGAACTCATCATGGCCCCTGGAGAACAAAGGACTGAGAGAACAAGCAGGGGATAAAGGGTTGGCCTCTGGAAGAGGCTGACTGCTGTCATCTGAGACCGAAAAAGGGAGAGACACAGGAACAGAGATAGGATACAACAGGTTGGCTGACATTTGCACAGGCTTGGTCAGGATGGACTACGTCTTAACAGAGACTACGTCTTTCCTCTCTGTGCTAACCCAAAGATTTTCAGATTCTGTATGCCAGGTGACTAATAAATTGTTATCTTGCTTTGAAAAAGCTGACAAGCTTCACTATATACATTCACTGAGAGCATTGTGCCCCCTTGTTTGTTGATGTAATAAACAGTGGGAGTATTGTCCAACATGATAAGAATATGATGGGAGCAAATAGAAGGTAGAAATGCTTGACATTCTCATTGTACCACCCAGAGTTCCAGAATATCGATGTACATCCTGGATTCTGAGGTCCATGTCCCTTGCACCATGAGGTCTCCCATGTGCACTCCCCATCCTGTGAGCGATGTGTCTGTGATAATCGTCCTGCCTGGGGAGAATGAGAGAAAAGGGATACCTGTACATACCTACCGTGGGTCCATCCACCACTTAAGGGAAGAGAGCATTATAGGGGGGACTTTCAACATAAAGTCCATGCATGTAGCATGGGTGAGTATGCTCTCTGGAGCCACATCCAGTGGTGATGGAACAATTTTTATAGTGGGGATGCTCAGAGCCATTGAGCCAAACTCTAAACCCTGTATATGATGGAAACCACTTCAAGACACGGGGTGCAGCAGCATCCCCAACACCCTTAGTTCCAGCACCAATGGCCATATCTGTAATCAGCAAAGGTGGAGGCAAGTGAAAGCAGTGACGTACATGTAGTTTGCCATGTGGCCCAGGATGGATAAAGAAGTCCTGACCACGACAGATGGACTGTTGACTACCTGGATGATGAGTTCCCGCAGAGTCTGGAACCTGTTTCTTGGTATGTAAGCTCAGGCTGTGATTGAGTTGATGGGGGCCCCTATGAAGTCTAGGAACTATGTGGGAATCAAAGTTAATTTTTTGACATTGATGCTGACTCCCAAGGATGAAAGGAGTCTGAGCAACATGGAAGCTGAAATTCAAGCTTCATCCCTGGATTGTTCTGCTAGAAGTTAGTTATTGAGATAGGGAAAAATAAGGACCCCCACAGCGCCTCCGGTGGGCTACTATAATATAGAAGATTTTGGTAAAGACCCAGGGAGTAATGGTGAGTCCAAATTGTAGAACCCTGTACTGAAAATGCTAAGGGCCTACCATGAAGCTCAGGAATCTTCTGTGGGCTGGATGGATGTCTTTGTGAAAACAGGTTTCAGAGTAGCAGCCGTATTAGTCTGTATTCGCAAAAAGAAAAGGAGTACTTGTGGCACCTTAGAGACTAACAAATTTATTTGAGCATCTGATGAATTGAGCTGTAGCTCACGAAAGCTTATGCTAAATAAATTTGTTAGTCTCTAAGGTGCCACAAGTACTCCTTTTCTTTTTGTGAAAACAGTCAACCTGCATAACCTTAATGGGCCGTTAGGAAAAGACGATGAGTTTTCAAAGTTGTGAATCCCCCATCTTCCCAGGAGTTCCTTCCTTTGGCCCTTGCAAATAAAACTTGTCTCATGGTTGCCCTGACACTGCAAGGTCATGTGATAATGTCACCTGGTACAAAATACCACCTTGGACACGGCTGGTAATCTTCCACTGGAAACAAAGGCTTCCTGCCTTGTGTAAATTCTATTTAAGGCTGGGAAACAAGGCATTCAGGACTCTCCATTTGCCTCCCCACCTGAGAAGGAAGACTGCTGAAAACTCCTGAAGAAACCAAGGAACTAAGCTACGGGAAGGCAAAGGATGAGTCCAGGCTGAGAACGGGGTCTAGCCTGTAAAGAAATATAACTGGAACTCTTAGCCGCAGAAACTCTACATCCTGCCTAAACAACATTTAGGGTGAGAAATCACTATGTGTAACCTGTTTCTTTAGGGTATTAAACTTAGTTTGCATGTTTTGTTTTATTTGCTCAGTAATCTGCTTTGTTCTGTTTTCTATCCCTTACAATCACTTAAAATTTACCTTTTGTCGTTAATAAACTTATTTCTTGTTCATTTCAAAACTCAGTTTGTGCAATTCATATCGGGGGGGGGAGCGGACAAAAGGCTGTGCATATCTCTCTCCACCTTGAAGGAGGGGGTGATTATGAGCTTGTGCTGTGCAGATCTCTCTTTACAGTGCAAGGCAATATTATTTTGGGTTTACACCCCAAAGGAGGTGTGCACGTGAGTGCTGGATAACTCCCTGAGCTGAATTTTCCCACACAGAGCTAATTTCAGTCTGTGTCTGCAGCTGGGTGTGGCCTTACTTGTGTGTGTGTTAGAGATGGCTTGAGGGTCTGGCACACCAAGGACAGGGTGCGGAAGCCCAGGCTGGTGGAACGGGCAGATGCAGTGGGACCCCAGCACATCAGGTGGCATCCTTGACTGAGGGGTCCAACCCATCACAGAACCCTGTGTCCTGATAGTCTGGAGGAATGTGCTCTATCGCTCCCTTTTGCAATAAGGAGTCTACTTCTAGGGCAAGGGTGCTGTTGTGAGAGTGGTCCCTGAAAAGGGATTAGGGCAGGGGATATGGATGAGGTAGCTTGGTGAATTTAGAATCACAGAATCATAGGACTGGAAGGGACCTTGAGAGGTCATCTAGTCCAGTCCCCTGCACTCATGGCATGACTAAGTATTATCTAGACCATCCCTGACAAGTGTTTGTCTAACCTGCTCTTAAAAATCTCCAATGATGGAGATTCCACAACCTCCCTAGGCAATTTATTCCAGTGCTTAACTACCCTGACAGTTAGGATTTTTTTTCCTAATGTTCAACCTAAACCTTCCTTGCTGCAATTTAAGCATATTGCTTCTTGTCCTATCCTCAGAGGTTAAGAAAAACAATTTTTCTCCCTCCTCCTTGTAACAACCACCTTTTCTGTACTTGAAAACTGTTATGTCCCCCCTCAGTCTTCTCTTCTCCAGACTAAACAAAGTCAATTTTCTCAATCTTCCCTCATAGGTCATGTTTTCTAGACCTTTAATCATTTTTGTTGCTCTTTTCTTCTCTTCTCTCCAATTTGTCCCCTTCTTTCCTGAAATGCGGGGCCCAGAGCTGGACACAATACTCCAGCTGAGGCTTAATCAATGCAGAGTAGAGCAGAAGAATTATATCTCATGTCTTGCTTACAACACTCCTGTAATACATCACAGAATGATATTCACTTTTTTTCCCAACCGCGTTACACTGTTGACTCATATTTAGCTTGTAGTCCACTAGGACCCCCAGATCTCTTTCTGCAGTACTCCTTCCTAGGCAACTTGATTGTATAGCTATAATGGATGACATCCAGGACACACCTGTTCATTGACTTACACTACAGGCTGGTAAGAAGAGTGCTAGATTACTCCTGAAGGGGGTGGATTGGTTGCATGGCAGTAGGCACAATGATTGACAGGTCTCTAGTGGCACTCAGAAATATTATTTCTAAGGTTTTAACATGAGATGATGAAGATTGTGAAGGCTGGCCCGGAGGGCAGGATCACTGGGTCTTCTAGTGCTTACGAGGAGGTTCATATGGCCTCTGGTGGAAGAACTGGGGAGTCCTGAATAGCTGTCTATGTGGTGGGCAGCAGAATTTCCACTTGGGTGCAGGTGTATAGATACCAGCGATCAAAGTGTGGCTCTGGAATTCTTGAGAGAGTGGAGGGAATTGTCAGTTTTCTGATTAAACAGGTGCAACTCATTGAAAGAGAGGTCCTCAATGGTATTCTGAACCTCTCTAGGAAAACCAGATGAGTACAGCTATGATTCCCTCAGCATGACAACGCCAATGGCCATCAAGGCACGACAAAGTATCCATAGGATCCACAACTGACTATAGCACTGTTCTAGCCACCAGCTTGCCCTCCTCCAGGATAGACTGGAAACATCCTTGATCTTGCCGACACAGCTTTTTAATAAAGTCCTCCAATCTTCCATAGTTAAGGAAGTCATATTTGGCCTGGTAGTTTGAAATACAAAATGGGAGGCTTGCTGAAGAGAAGACCTTGTGTACCAGAAGGTCTAAGCATTTGTCCTCTTTATCTGTTGGGGTGGAGTGTGGGTGTTGCTGTCTGGACTATTCCGTTGCTGCTTATACTACAGGGAATTGGGTGGAGGGTGTAAGAAAATAAACTCCGACCCTTAGATGGTATGTAATATCTCTCCTCTGCCCCCTTGGGGGTAGGCATGCAAGTGGGCAGGTATGCCAAACTGGTAGAGCTGGTTGGAGTATGGCATCATTGATTGTTAGAGCAACCCTGCTCAGTACTCAGGAATGAAGCATGTTCAGGATCTTATGCTGCTTGTCTTGTACCTCCTGCAGTGGAACATGAAGCTCACCTGTCACCTTTTGCAGGAGTTCTTGGAACTGCCGAAAGTCACCTGGAGGCAAAGGGGAGGCTGATGTTACTGCAGCATGTGGAGAGGATGATGGGAAATGCTTTTGCTCCAGCAATACCGATGAAACCAGACTGAGCGGTTTGTCCTCGATAACCAGTTCAGAGTGCCTGCTTGAGGGTGCCCTTAGCAGGGACAGAGTGAAGACTCCCTCATCTAGCGGGTGGATTCCAAGAGTGGTACTGGGGCCAGGATCTCCAATAGGGCCAGCAAGACTGATCTGGCAGATATTGTGGCTGGCCCTATGGAGAGAGCAACTAGTGACTTCCCTGCTGCTGGAGAGGAGGGTAATGCCATGCCGATGGTGGTCCTTTTGAGTACTCGTACCAGTGGTAAGGAATGGGCAGCCCTTGTGCTGCACTGGAATCCTCTGATGATGAAAGCTCAGATCCTGGGTCCAATGGTGGTACTGTTGGAACCGGCAGAAGCATGTAAACCACAGGAGGAGGAGTTGAAGCATAGCCTGACTGTGGCAAGTCCTTGATAGGAAATCAGACCTCCCCCTAGGTGTGGATGGCAGAGGAAGGCGTAGATATCTCAGTTCCCTTAGGGTTAACTGCTCATGTGGCTCTGGTGCTTTCTCCAATTGTTCTGGCATTAATCGCACCCATTCCGTAGCCAGAGCCAGCACTGGAGCAGAGGACTGTCCTGGAACCAGCAGATCGCTTGTCATAAGGGAGGCTGACAATGAGGGCAAGTGGGGCTCAGGGCTCAGTACCGGCAGATCCAGCAGTCTACTGACTTCTTGTCAACCTTGTGCACCTTGGAACACACTGCGTCTCTGTGGCCCAGAACTTGTGGAAGGTGCATCATTCTTCTTCAGTTTGGAGGAAGACTTACTGTCATGCTTATGCACATGCTTCCTTGCCCACTGAGTAGGCCGTGGCACAGGGTTCGTAGCGGTGCTACTGCCAGAGCCAGACTCAATTTCTGTAGCAGGAGGCACACTGTTGACTTTCTCAGGCCAATGTGCTGTGGTGGTTCCCCAATCTGTTTCTGACTGAGGCCTGATGGTGACTTCTACGAGGCACTTCTTGAAATGAAGAGCCCAGCCTTCTCGGGTATGGCTTGGGAAGGACTGGCAGATACTGTAGCTGGATGAAATGTGGGCTTCTCCCCAAAGCCAGATTAAGACCTTTAGAGGTCCTAAGCATGAAAAGATTATGGTGCTCCCCGCCCCCATATGTAATTCAAAATAAAAACAATACTATACCGTAAAATAAAATTTTATTTTTCGAAATGACACAAAAAACTTACATGTCTGCTGAAATTAAAATTCTTTCTAGATTTTCTGATTGCAAAATTCTGGATAAATTCATCGAAGCTGACTCAACGAAGCATGTCTGCTTCCATACACAATAGGAAAAGTGAATCAAGTCTGTCCTGATACATTGTTGTTCTCTGAGGGTTTTTTATTCTTTTCAGCTGAGAAAAAGTGTTCTGCAGCAGTTAGTAATCATCAAGGTTAGAAAAATACATAGTGAGATCTCTACATTTGGAAATACACATTGTATTCCGTCTTTCAATATTGTGTCTTGAAGATCAATGTGACTGAATTTCATTTTTCCCGTTTCATTAAACTTTGTGCGCATATAACAGTGGAACTGCCATACTTCTGCACAGAGATTCATGTTCAATTCAACAGGGTATGAGTCAACTAGCTTTTGGGAACCTTGTGAATATTGTTCGTCAGATAAATCCATATCGTTTAGAAAAGAAAATCTAATCGATACTTTTGTTCACTTCACCTCTCCTCTTCATATGAACGTCAAGTGTATCAATTATAGCGTAGTAAGTAGATACGCAAAATTTTTCTCTAGGATTCAATGTTTTTTCTGTTGCTTGTTTTTTCCTGATTCGCTTGCAGGACTAGGCTTCTTTGTAGTTAGTATCAGGCAAGATATCTTTTGATATGTCTTCAAATCTTTTGAAATCATTCCTCAAAGTGTGTAAGTGGTCTGCTAATGATTGACAGAGGTCTGCACATGTTTTCAAATCCAATTCTTTTTCTTGGAGAGCTTGATTTGTGTGGTAAAAGTGTTGTAAAATATCATTCCACATGGTCAACATGAATACAAAATCTAGTCCTTGCATCTTGTTTGCAATGTTTTCTGCCTCTTATATAGTTTCTCCCTTTTATGATTGGTCTTCAGCTATACTTTCTAATGCATCCACAATCTTTGAGTAGAACTCCAGAATTGCACTTGTTGCCACTGCATGTGCCTCCCAGCGAATATTAGAAAGAGATTTCAACACAGGATCATTGCCCAACTATGTTTTAAGAACTGCCCATCAGTGTGTTGAGGCAGAGAAAAGTGTATAAAGTAACTGGACTGTTGAGAAAAAACTTACTGCCACTGGACAACAATCAACAGCATCGCGGCTAACAAGATTGAGAGTGTGCAGTACATGGTATGAATATGGCATATTTGTTCTGTTCTAAAAGCTTCTTCTGCATTCCTTGATAATGCCCTGACATCTTGGCAGCATTGCCATAAGATTGACCTCTGCACTTTGAAAAATTTATTTTGCAAACTTGGCACAGCTAGTGCAATACTTGATTTGCCATTTCTTCACCAGTGTGGCTTTTCAAATTGAGGAATGTTATAAATTGTTCAATGGGTTTTCCATCTGTGGGAGAGACATATCTTAGTACAATACTCAATTGATCAATATGTGAAAGATCAGGTGTACAGTCGACAGATAAACTGAAGTACCCAGCAGTACTTATTTCATCCACAATAGCTGAACGAACTTTGTCACTCATTAGACGAATGAGTTCATCACATATGGTCTTGGATAAGTATGATGGGTTACCTTTGCCAGCATTCCCATATTTTGAGATATGGCCTGCTAAAAAAAAATCTCATTTTTTTTTATGCCCCCTGCTTTGCTGATGCCCTAAGCAAATGCTTAGTCTACCTATTGGGTAATCCAGCCCTGCTTCTCCCAAGCAGTAAAGGCAGCATTGGTGCTTGTTGCTGACTGAGAACAAACACAGGCAAGAGGTGCAGATCTTGAATCCTGATATCTTTGGAATAATCCAATACCCGCGTATGTGTGTTGGGGTGCAATGGGAGGTGGGGGGGGGGGCCAGTAAACAGATTCCCCTGAAGTCCCAGTCTTTCTAAAACTACTACTTATTTATGTAAGAAATAATAAAACAGGAGAAGAAAAACTATATACAATTTTAAAACATTTTTTTTAAAGTGCTTTAGAGAGGAGAGAATACTAGCAGCTCTGACTGAGAGCATGCAGTGATGAGAAGGGACTGGAGATGCTGTCGGTGCACCCAGCCCTTTATAACCTCAGACAAAACTGTGAGGGGAATTAAGAGAGCATGCATGGACCAATGGATGCTCCTACTTTCAAATTCTCTGGCTCCGGACATGTGTAGACATGTGTAAACCCTCAGTGGAATACAATAGACCATCACTTCAATGTTGCCATGGGAGCACTTCCATGCACCAAGCCCTATTTAGCTATCTTAGCTTCTTATCCTGCCATCGCTATTGAATCTGAGCACCTCAGAGTTTCTAATATATTCATCCTCACAACACCCCTGTGAGAAAGGGATTGTGCTATTATCTGCATTTTACAGTTGGGGAATTGTGACATAGAGACTAAGTGATATGACCATTGTCACAGGAAATTTATGGCAGAGCTGGGAACAGTATTCCCAGGCCTATGTCCCAAACACTGGACCATCCTTCCTCTCCTCCCTTTGTCTGAAGTGTGCTCCAATGCACTGAGGAAATATTGATACCCTTTGCAGAAGTGCTACATGCAAGAGAGTCCCAAACTCTCCCTGTACTAGGATGATAGTGGCAGGAGGCTACCAGTGTCTCCTTATGCTTAGATCCTCATATACTGGGCACTGAGGAGAATGGAAAAATGCTCTGAAGTTTGAGGTGCTTTCTCGTGTCACAGCTCACCTCTATATTAATTCCTGGTGCTATCTGTAACTTGCTTCTTGGCTTACACATGTGGTATACATGGCTTCTTAAAATCTGCTGTCCTGTCCTAAACAGCCAAGACTGATGAATCAAGGCCCCTAATTCCAGCCACATCACTGCACTAATGGCACAGAAACAAGACTATTGGACTGAGGAACACAAAACAGCTGACAGGCACCACATACCTCCTTTCAAGAACCAGCACCCTCAGATACTGCTGCCTGAACTTCCCTTTTCTCACTACCATTAGTCAAGATAAAACAGGCATGTCAGCACCAATGATATACCAGCGTCCAGATGTGATAGCTGAATGGTGGCATAAAGCTCTAAGTTTAGAGAAATATGCCAACTCAGGCCTGGTCTACACTACAGAGTTTGGTCGACGTAATGCAGTTTATGTTGATGTAACTTTGTAAGCGTCTTCATTATAATGTTGCTCCTGCTGATGTAAGTCACCCACTACACCGACCTAATACCTCCACCCTCCGTGAAAGGCATAACACTTAGGTCGAGGTAGTTAGGTGGATGCAGTCTCCATGTATAAGCTGCGTTGCTTACATCGCCTGTTGCTGTCTTTGACAGTCCAAGCTCCACCGCTGTGGGGCTAATAGCCCAAGTCTACCCATCCCGGGCTGGTCAGCCCAAGCCCCACCATCCTGGGCTGGTTAGGTGGGGCTGAAAGCTGGAGCCCCGCCACTCTAGGACCCTGCAAGGTTGTCAGCCCAAGCCCTGTGAGCCCAAGTCAGGTGGACTTTGCCAGCCATGCGGATCTACTTGCAGTGTAGACATACCCTCCAAGGCTGGAGGATGGGCAACCCTTGGAGCTTTCCTCTGGCCTCCCCACAGCACTGCCAGCTCCCTACTGGTCCCCTAAAAGTTTTGAGCCCACAAATGCCTTGTTAGTTAGGGCACTGGCCAAGGCATATGAGGAGAACAGGGTGTCCAGGACCCCAGACTCCAACAGTTACCCTCTGAGCAAAGGAGGGATAAACCTGATGAAGAAAACAGTTTATAGTACACAATTAAAACATGATGACAAGTTACTTCTGGGCTAATGTCAGAGCTGCACAGTCAGCTCCTTTCTCTATACACAGCAATAACAGCAGGCCATACCAGGATAGAAGCATACTTTCCCCCTGCATTCTACATGACTGCCACTATCTCTAGAGTGCTGAAATCTTTACTTTCATTATTCAGCTTCTGCATCTCTTTACAGCCACCGCCAAAAGCCAAGAATGAAGAACTGTGTAACTTGTATCTTTAGAGACGGGAAAATGAGTTACCTGTCATTTTGCTTCTTTGAAGATACCACTTTATGGAATTCTCAGTGTCTGGTCCCTTTATGCCAGTATACAGGGTGGCTTGGAGCCCTACATACATAAAGTGATAAACTTGCATGATAGTATCTTTAAAGAAATAAACTGTAACATGACAATGAAAAAGACAGCAGATTACCAAACTCAACATGTATCTTTGAAGTCATAGTCCATTTTTAAAGACAGATTAGTTATTTTGGGAGAAAAGCTATGACAATAAAGTAATGAATCATTTATGTTTCTTGCATTCTTGAAATGTTTGATAGTAATGATAATCCATCAAGATCAGCTTCGAGTTCTCACCACATACCAACTTGAAAAGAATTGATTAGTTCAAAATATCCCACTTAAAACCCCTTCTTCTTCTTAACCTTACATGGTTCATTATTTCTATAAACCAAATTTTAAAACTTGAGTGATTAAAGGTGGGCGAATTGCTATGCTGGGCCATGGGGAACGACCTTAAGCTTTCAGTTCCCTGGACTGGTGATCACTAGCCATGTTGAGCTGATCATTGGCCTTGCTGTACGCAGCACAAGAAGACAGACGGCCACTGCACATGCATTTGTGATTACCCACCAAATGAAATTACACCAGCAGTGAGACTGGAAAAGGCTGCTCAGAACCATCTACACAGATAAAACTGTTTGCTACCATGACAATGTAGGTGGAAAAGGGCCCAGGAGTGAAAAGAACTGTGTTCCCCCAGTGTGATTGGCTAATGCTTAAGGCCAGAGACCACCTGTACCTGCTGATAGTGGAAGGTGGGGGGGGGAGGGATGGAATGAGGGCAGCTGCTTCAGCAATGTGACTGAGCATGCTTAGTCTGTGTGCGAATGCTCAGTACAAGCCAAGTAGCAACTCTTGGGGGGGCACATGACCCTCCCTGTGCACAGGACCAAACACAGATGGAATGAACCAAGACGCTACCATTTTCACCCCACATTGCTATAGCCTCTTAACACCAGTAATTTATTGATTTATCCTCATGACACCCCTGTGAGACAGTGCAATTCTATCGTCACCATTTTACAGTGAGGCACACTGACATTAAGCAACTTCTCCAAAGTCACACAGGAAGTCTTTGGCAGCACCAGGAAGTAAGCCAAGTTCTGAGCCCTGGTCTAGTTTCTAAACTCCAAGGCCATTCTTCTTCCTCCCATACTAAAAGGCAGAATCATGCACTGACAAAAACAAGTTCATAATAATTAAAAAAGCAATTGAAAAAAAAAATAGAGGAAAACAAAGTCATGTTGGCAACATAAAATAGTTTGGGTCCAAATACTGATTTTGTCCAAAACTGCGAGCAAGTTGTTCACTGCTGTGCCTTCACAGTTCTGGCATTATACATTTCAGAAGGAAGCAATGGACAATGCATCAGAAAGATCATCTTAGTACAAATGAAAGAAAAAAATGCTGACTCTATGCTCATCAGTTGTGACTTTCTTCCTCCTCCCAGGAAAAGATGCTGCATTACTGTTGAGCTGGCCTTAGTAGAACATAGATCAGTAAAATCAGGCAGGTCTTTACCACAGAGCTGATCACTTACAAGCCCTAGAAAAAAATAAAAGGGTAATTTAAAAGGAAAAATACTTACACAACTGAAAGAGATTCTATTAACCTACTTAATATAATTAGAAACACTTACGGTAAACAATGAGAGAAATCTGAACTAACTCTGGTAAATATTAAGGACTTTTTATTTTTAAAAATTAGAATTTTTTTGTTCAGAAAGTAGGCAGCTGACAATTAAACAATATTACAGAACTACTTATGCTGCAATTAAAATAAAAGCATTTTTATTAAAATAAAATTAAAATTATTGTATCAATTTTTATTCTACTCTTATCAAAGTGTTTTTATTAGCTGTCAAAGACCTAAGACAAGTCAGAGCTGCTCTAAAAGTAAGTTGAAATGGAACCAAAGCCATGAATGAAAATATTGCAGGAAAGAGAAATTCTTAAAGAGTAAGGGCCTGATCCAAAGCTCACCTAAGTCAATAGGAGTCTTTCCACTGACTTTGATGAACATTAGATCAAATCTTAAGTAACTTCCAACAAAGAAAATACATAAATGATTTTTCAAAAGATAAACATTTGATTCATATTATTTTCTGTTTGAAAGTATAACATGAAATACAGAAATAAACAGATTATCCACCAAGTTGCACTTTGTGAAAGTGGGCTTACTCCTGCGATCTTGGAGCTGATGTTGCTAAATGACAACTCCATGCCACCAGATCTGCCCCAAACTCCTATTTTTATATTCCCCAAATCTCTGGCAACCTCCATAATAAGTACTAAAATAAATAATAGTTAAGGATTTGATCACACTATATAGCAGCATGTATATTTACACTACTAAGGGAACTATAATTTTTATTTTTCGGTATGTACATTTGATGCTGATTATTCTCTTGAACAAGTGGTCACCACATATTTCATGATAACGCAAACATAATACAAAAATCTTAGCATCACAGTTCAGAATAATACACAACCGTACAACATATATTTCACTTAATACTCACTAAGTTTATTGCCAAACATAATGGCCAAAGGTCAAATCTCCTTGAAAATGGGAGAATGTCAAGTAATCAATTGCAATGTAAATCAGTCCAGTCATTGGGAAAGACATTTAATAGAAGATAAGGAATGACAGATAGAAAAGCTCCATTTAGTTTATTGTGTCTATAGCAGTCATAATGCAGCATTGTTTTCTGTAGTATACACAAAAGCTTTGTCCAGTCTATTTTTAAAATGGGTCAAGCACCTCCCTTTAAAGGGCATTCCAATAGTCTGTTTTTAACATTACTTACTTTCATTGCATTGTTCCTTGCTATCTCTCTTTGGATCACCCAACAATTAGTCTCTCTGAGTTGTTTGTGGACTATACCACATGTTCCATAATCATTTGGTAAAGCTATATATATTTAAGTTTGATTTGTGAGGAAAAGTATATCCCACCAGCTCCTTAATTATTTTTGTTAAACAATTCACAAATCCATCAATTAATAAAAAACTGTCACTACCCTTTCTGTAACTGTTCTTCCAGATGTGTTGCACAAGTTCATTCCAATGTAGGTGTGTGCGTACCCTGAGCACAGCTACCAACAATTTTTCCCTCAGTGGTACCTGCTGCATCAGCTTTGGCGCCCTCTGGTGCTGCATGCTCTTAGCACCAGTATAAAAGGCCTGGCCAACCCTGTGCCCCCTCAAGTTCCTTCTTTCCAGTCAACTCCGAATTGGGGTAAGAGAGTAGGTCTTGGAATGTGCAAAACATTTTGAAGAGCAACAGTTACGGAAAGGTTAGTAACTTTTTTCTTTGAGTGATTGCACATGTCCATTCCATTATAGGTGACTCCCAAGCAGTTGTATAGGTAGAGATGGAGGATTCAAAAGTTTAGTGACATGCTGACTTCAACAGTTTGGCCAAATTCAGCATCGTCTCCAGCCTGCTGAGTGATGGCGTAATGAGAAGCAAATGTGTGCACAACGACCAGGTTGCTGCTCTACAAAAGTCCTGGATAGGTACCTGTGCTAGAAGCAGTGCTGGAGATGCTTGTTCTCTTGCAGAATGAGCCATTAGGACAGGCAGGGTAGGAACCCCTGCCAGGTTGTAAAATGTGTGGATTCATGATGTAATCCATGATGAAATTCTCTGGGCTGAGAGGCAGACCTTTCATCCTGTGTGCAATGGCTACAAACAGTTGGCTAGATTTTTGAAACAGTTTTGTCCTTTCTATGTAGAAAGCCAGACCATGCCTAACAACTAGCGAGTGGAGACTCTGCTCTTCCCTGTTCGTATGTAGCTTTGGACAGAAGTCTGGTAGGAAGACAGATTGATTGCTATGGAACTGGAAAACCACCTTTGGAAGAAAAACCAGGTGAGGATACAACTGAACTTTGTCCTTAAAGAACACCATGTAAGGCAGCTCTGACATGAGGCACGGATCTCTGAAACTCTTCAGGACGAAGTGATGGCCACTAAGAAGATCACCTTCTATGATGGGTAGAGCAGGGAACAAGTTGCCAATGGGTCAAATGGAAGAGGTTTGATAAAATCAGGTTGAGGTCCCGGGGGGGACTGGTTGCCTCACATGGAGGTACAACCTCTCATGGCTCTTCAGGAAACGATTAAAGATGTCATTCGAAAAAACAGATTGGCCATTCACCCAAGATGAAAGGCTGAGTTTGCTGCCAGGTGGACTCTAATAGATGCCACAGTTAGACCTTGCTGTTTTAAGTGCAGTAAGTATTACAGAATGAATGACAGTGAGATTGCATAGGTGAGACACCCTTCTGGGAAGACCAGATAGAGAACCGTTTCCACTTCATGAGGTAATTAGTCCTGGTAGATGGCTTCCTGCTTCCTAGTAGAACTTTGCGGACCTGCTCCGAGCAGGTTAGTTCTGTGGGGTCTAGCCATGGAGCTTCCAGGCTGTCAGGTGGAGGGACATGAGGTTTGGGTAGGGTGACCAGATGTCCCATTTTTATAGGAACAGTCCCATTTTTTGGGACTTTTTCTTATGTAAGTGCCTCTTACCCCCCACCCCGTCCCGTTTTTTCATAGTTGCTATCTGATCACCCTAGGTTTGGGTGATGCGCCGCACTGTCGTACTGATCTCTGAGGTGCTCTGAAATCATCATGATTGCCTGGAACCATCCTTCTGGGAGGAAGGTTCTGGCTTGGACAGAGTCCAGCATCACTCCAGTGAACTCTATCTTCTGTCTTGGGAAGAGAGTAGATTTATGCACATTTATTAATAGGTCCCGGAAAGTCAACTGAATTAAAAATATGCTGGACATCACTTCGGCCCTGGTCTGGCCTTTGACCAGCCAGTCATCGAAGTAAGGGTAAACCTGAACCTCTTGCCACCATGCACTTTGTAAACACTCATGGGGCTGCCGACAGGCCGAACAGAAAACCGAAAATTGGTAGTGCATGTGGTTCACGATGAACCAGAGGAACCTTCTGTGTTCTTGAAATATCAAAATGTGGAAATAAGCATCCTGACTCGAGGGCCTTGCACAGGGGGAAAGCCCACAGGTTCCAGAAGGGCCACTGTACCGGCATCTGCCACTGCACAAGAGGCTATGCAGCCAATGGAATGGCCTGGCCCCATTGCAAGGTAGTGCCAAGGTATACACAGTGCCGGCTCCTGCAGGAGGTATATAACTCCACCTCTGCCTCCAACTCTGAGGTGTCTGTTTGGAGATCATGGAGAAGTAGTACCCACCAGTGCAAGGGACCAGTGCTGAAGTGGGGAAGACTGAGACTGGGTCATCATGGCTGGTTTCCCTTTACATAGTACCAAGGTAAAGCTGGTAGCCTGTTCTTTTCTTCCTACCATTGCAGTTGGCTCTTGTATCACCAGAAATGCTGGTACCAACAGTGAGAGTAGGTCAATAGCTGCAGAAAAACTGCCGGCATGGAAGGTACCACCAAAGCTCCACTACCATGCTGCCCCTCTGGTGCCGGGCTCAAAGACACCTGAACT